>NW_017307058.1:98725-108745 GCF_000935625.1 Nanorana parkeri | reverse complement strand
GATATATGAGAAATATATAAAAAAATATATAAAGAATATATAAAAAATATATATAAAAAATGTATAAAAATCTCAAGCTTATCAAACAAAGTGATACATAGCAAAGTGAGTCCAAAGGTGTATAAAAGTGGGTTAAGAAATAATTAAATCGTTGATTGGATGTGAGTCCAGAAATAAATAATTTGTGAATCCAAAAATAATTTAAAATTTCCAGTGTCAGCAACACGTTAATGATGAAACAAATCCCACACCGAAGTGTCCACGTCAAATTCCCCTCTGGGATGCGCACTCACCAGACCAGGATATTCATAAGCAGAAGGAGATGACAGTTGGTAATCCTACAGCCGTCTCGTCATCGCATGGATCAGTATTTTATCAAGAAAATACAAAAGGGACAAGAACTCCTCATGGTGTAGTTGATCCAACGTTTTATTAAACAAAAAAAAGTAGCCACTTACAATTAAAATCGATAACGGCCGCTCACACGTTTGTGAGTAAAACCTCTGTACTTCCTGGTTGTGTGTGGTATCGAGAAGTGTAGCCCCGCCCTGACGCGTTTCGTCATAAAAAGACGTCTTCAGGGGGATCGCACGTCTAACCTTCAATACCACACTTTGATCAATTTATATTCAACCTCTAGGTCAATCTAACAAACAGCCACTGTGGTAAATGTAGCCTAGGCAGGAAACAGCACCTGACTAACCCTGCATGCAAAATGGCTTGTCCACTACTGTCTCTAGGGATGCACCAATACCAAGTACCGTACTCTGTACAAGTACAGATACTTTTTGAGCTCCAAGACTAGACTAAAGAAAAAAAATCAACAGTTAGGAGGCAGCTGTCATTTGTAAGGAGCACACGGAGCTCCTGGGATTTGTACATCTCTGTTTTAATGTATGATTTTGTTTTTATAAATAAAGAGATGCACCGATACCAGTTTTGCAAGTACTGATACTTGCTTAAGTACTTACAAGTACTGACACATTTTTATTCAGTACTTACAAGTACTGACACATTTTTATTTATTGTCATGTGACAGTTTTTCTAAAACAATAACAGACTAATTATTTCAGGACAGTGGTGGAGTACCAAAGCCAGGTCCCAACTGGAACAGATGCAACCCTGGTAGTTCTCATGCAAATGCCAAGTATCGGCATTGGTACTCGAAAAGTATCGGTGCATCCCTAACTGTCACCCCAAATGCTGTCATTTTTCCAAAATACTAGATGCCTTTTTTTTTCTCCGTCTTCAGATACTCTTGTAATGGGCAACCGTTATGTATAAGCCCCTTGGATGCCACATCTCAGCCTCCGCCATGTCCACGATGCGGAAGCAGAAGAATTTTTGAGTTCCAGTTGATGCCGGCTCTTGTAACAATGCTGCAGGGAGCTAAAAGTGGTGAGTTAGTCTAGTGACATAGATCATCGGCTGTGGTTTATTTACCTGTACCTGTGTGTGATTTATTCAATGGTTTTATTTTTTAGACTTGCTTTTGGAATTTGGGACAGTTCTCATTTTTACCTGCGAGAGGAGCTGTTGGGAAGCAAGTGATAGGACGCCAGTGCAAGAATTCTGCATCGTACAAGAGGATCCAGACCAGAAATATTTTAAGTAGTGGACAGTATACAGATTGGGGAAAAAAAAAACATTTATAGATACAATATCAAATAATTTACCTATTTATTTTGAAGGTGTACACAAAACTGACCTTCAAGTAACGTATTTATTTTTCAATGCATTTATACAGTCTACTTTAGAGGTAGGCAACTTCGACATGCCTACTGTGTTAGAACTACAAGTCCCATAAGGCACTGCAGTGCTGAGGTTGGCAAGCCTAGTAATCCTGTTTCAAGGATTATATGTCCCTAGTAATACACCCCAAAGAGGCTGCAGTGAAATTATTGATGAAACCATGTAGTATACAAATGTACAGTAGTGCTGGAACTACCATGAAAACTGTATATTTGTTTCTGTGGAAACAAGCAGTAAAAGATTATATAAACATGTGGCATCCACTTTTATTGTTATCAACATCCTTGAATCTACTGATTGCTGTCCTATTGCTAGAAAATAGAGGTTATCAAGAGGTTCTAGATCAGGGGTGCCCACAATTTTTTGTCTGGAGATCTACTTTTCAAATGACGAGCTCAATGAGATCTACTAATGAAAAAACACCATTATTAAAAAAAAAAAAAAAAAAAGACAAGAACATTAAAATCATTACTGGGACTACCGCCTCTCTCTCTCTCGCTCTCTCCCCTCGTGCTCTCTCTCTCTGTCTCTTTCTCGCTGCTGTCTCTTCTACCTTTCTCGCTGCTGCCCCTTCTCTCTCTTGGCTGTCTTTCCTTATCTGCACTGCAGCAGCTTCTTAGGTCTCCTCTCGTGCGTTGTCCTGTCCTCCCACGCTGCTGGTGTGGCTAAATGTGGCCGACGCAGCAGACAGGGAGAGGTGTCCCACCCCTTCCCGTCTGCAGCGTTTGACACATTCAGCCGGCTTAGCAGCGCGGGAGGGAGCTTAGGTCAGTGAGCCGATCGCGATCTACCAACGTTCACTTTGCGATCGCCTGGCAGATCGCGATCTACCTAATGGGCACCCCTGTTCTAGATTATCTTGGATAAATCTACAGGTAAAGTATTAGGCTTCTAAAATCAAAAATAGTCACAAGACACATTTGTCTGTTTTTTTTTTTTTTAGCTCTGCAGCAGTTTCTTTCCCCCATTTAGTAAAGGTCTCTGGGACGTCAGCTAGAAGATTTCTCCAGTTCTTTGTTAATTTTACCAGAAACACAGAGAGGGAAAATGATCAAAACTGGAGCAGATAAAATCTGGAGTAGCTCTGCACGGCAACCAATCGGCATTTCTTTCATTTTCAAATCTTAACTGAACAAACTGAGGAGAGAAGCTGATTGGTTGCCATGGGCAACTGCTCCAGGTTTTGTCTGCTCCAGATTTAATAAATTCCCCTCAATGTCCTTGTCACTTCTTGTGAGATGGAAAAAAAAAGTACCGCCATCCTTATCTTTCTTGTGCCAACTACAAGTTCCATTAGTCACCATACAATTAAGATATACAGAGGCAGACATGTTCGAAATCCAGCCTGAGTGACAACTGTGGCTCCTTCCATAGATTCAGTAGAGAAAGGAGTGTAGCTACAAAGGGACAGCAGGTGAAAATCTAAAAATATAGTGATTTAAAACAAAACGAATGCAGCAACTACATTTATGGACTGTTAAGCTGCAGTATATTACATTTTTGTTCTTGGGTTTATATATGGTTTAATAGATAAAAAGTAGAAACGCAGCGCTAAAGGTTGACCAACTTATATAGTTAAATAATCAGTGGTTGGATAGGTTCTTACTGTGGTGGATTAGGTGTTCTCAAGTGAGTGGTTTGTGAGAAGAACTGCGTCTTCACACAGCCCTGGGAACGATAATTGTTAATAAAGTGTATGAAGAGGAAATAGGTGTGGGAAGGCGTAAAAAAAAACATCAATCCCCAATCAAAAAAATATCAAAAATAATATAGTATGGAACAATTATAACAAAGAAAATGAGAAATAGTGAAAGTGATCGTAACGACCTTACATAGCAGCTAAATGAAAGCTAATATGAAGCTGTGCATTTGGTACATCTAAAACCGCAATGTTATACAGATCGGGTAATAAATAAAAATGAGTGATAAAGAAATCGATACAGATATTGTTTTTTACCACAGTATTTCTCTTGTATATCTGTATCGATTTCTTTATCACTCATTTTTATTTATTAGGATGTATCTCTATCACCCGATCTGTATCTCTATCACCCGATCTGTATAACATTGCGGTTTTAGATGTACCAAATGCACAGCTTCATATTAGCTTTCATTTAGCTGCTATGTAAGGTCGTTACGATCACTTTCACTATTTCTCATTTTCTTTGCTATAATTGTTCCATACTATATTATTTTTGATATTTTTTTGATTGGGGATTGATGTTTTTTTTTTTACGCATTCACACACCTATTTCCTCTTCATACACTTTATTAACAATTATCGTTCCCAGGGCTGTGTGAAGACGCAGTTCTTCTCACAAACCACTCACTTGAGAACACCTAATCCACCACAGTAAGAACCTATCCAACCACTGATTATTTAACTATATAAGTTGGTCAACCTTTAGCACTGTGTTTCTACTTTTTATCTACTAATAAGGTGGTTCATCCACTTTCTCTCATAGCTGCTTTAGGATCAATTACAATTTAGTTAGCTCCAGGAGCACAGAATTCTATTTCTTTTATATATGGTTCAATACTTTGTTTGGCTGACCCTGAACAGGTATACAGATGGGAAAGTTAGAAGTCATTATTTGAATACTTGCTTCAGGTCCATAAGTCAACATATTGAGTTATGTGAGTATTTATAACCTATAGTCACTATCAGCGGTGTATTTAGGTTTTGTGCTGCCCTAGGCAAAACGAAACTCGGCACCCCCCATCTAAATTTGTTCCACCCCCTTCCTGTTCAAGACATTTTGCGTAACCGGTCAAGTCGCAGGATACAGCTTCTGACAGGTTGCGCTATTAGGCCTCATTCACACTGCTTAGAGCTGGCCCGTACAGATCCGTGGGACGTGCACGGCAGTATCAGGCCGTTCCCGGGGAAGGACAGGTGCTGCTTGTGATTTGTACGCAGTAGCCTGTTCTCTATGGGAGGATGCAGCCGTACGCTCACCTGAACTGCACATCCGTGCAGGTGCGGATGTCCATACTCGTACACAGACAGGATGGATCCTGTCTGCGTCTGATCACGGACACCCGCACCAGCACGGATGTGTACGGGCCAACTCTAAGAAGTGTGAAATGAGGGCTTAGTGTTGCAGGGAATCCGGGGTCTCAGATGGGCTGTAAAGGATCTCTGGTGGGCACTGCAGGATGTCAGGCTGAGACCACCATAGACCCTGCACATTGCACCATAGACCTTGCCCTGCCCATCTGAGTCCCTGCAAACCCCCCCAGAGCCCACCATAGACCTTGCACAGAGACTTTAAGGTGGGCTGTGCAGGAAATATGATGGGATGTGGAGGGTCCCTTTCCCTGCACACATGCTGCTCCCCAGCCTGCTTCCAGGACATGCCGCTTCTTCCTCCAGCCTCCAAAGCATCTTACTGGAGCCGCCCACAGCCTCCGCCGACCGGGCCGCGTCTCCCACGGTCCCATCTTGTCTTCCTGCAGCCGACAAAACTTCTTGGAGCGGCACAGTTTTTGACTGTTTGCTCCTAGCTTGACAAAGGGCTAGACATGGTCTGAAATGTTGCCATGTGAAATGGGAGTTTAACGGTTCTGTGTTGCCATTTGTATGCAATGAGCTGAAAGAGTTTTTATTATAGACAGACATGTATTGGGATGTACAGCAGTTTGACATACCGTCCTGGGTAGAAGCAGTGCCAAATAGCTTATGTGTCACCAGCACACCAAGGTCAATACTGATGTTTTAAAGCAGGGGCGCCCACAATTTTTCGTCTGGAGTTCTACTTTTCAAATGATGAGCTCAATGAGATCTACCAACGAAAAAACACCTGCATTCAGGGGCAGGAGGGGTTGTGGCGGTGCATTAAAGTCAATGGCACCGCAGCCAAGCACTGAAGGCAGGCTGATCGCCTGCACCTGGAACCCAGGCACATAAGTGCGTGCGTTCCAGTCCAGTGCGATCCGGAAAAATGCTGCAAGCACTATTTTTGCAGATCACACTGGACCGGAACGCAGGCACTAATGTTCCGGGTGCGGGCGATTGCACTGTGGGCGGGGGGCATGGCTGCAGTGCCATTGACTTCAATACAACCCCACACCCCTGAACGCAGGGAGTTGGCCGGCTTACATTCCAGTGCGTCCTAGAGGCCCCCGGCGTCCTGTCCTCCCGCGGTGCTCGTGTGGCCGACGTTGCTCATGGGGAGAGGTGTCCCGCCCCTTTCCATCTGCAGCGTCTGCCACATTCAGCCGGAAGTCGCACGAGCACCGCAGGAGCATAGCCGTAGCCAGCTCCTTTTGCATTCAGAAAATATTTACTATAACCAGTTTCTGAATGGGGAGGAGCCTCTGTAGTGAGTGCTTCTCCCCATTGAAAACTCATCAATGAACAGGAAGTGATGTAAATCACATCCTGTTCATTCATAACTGGAGACAGGAAGTGATGTAAATCACATCCTGTTCATTCATAACTGGAGACACATAGTACTATGTGTCCCCAGTTATTTACAAACACTGGAGTGATCAGCTGATCGCTCCAGTGTTTGTCCTGCACAGAGGATCGGAACATATCACTGATATGTACCGATCCTCTGCCGCACGGCCACGCACAGGGGGGCTCAGCTTCTCCTCTGGATCCCCCCTGCTCTCCCGAGCAGAGGCGGATCCGAGGAGAAGTGAAAGAAGAGCTGCAGCCGTGCGCGCAGGGTGGGGAGCCACTGTCACAGAATTCAGTCCTCCCTCGTCGTCCTCATCCTCCTCCTCTCCTTGTGACAGCGGCTCCCTCCTCCGCCGCGGGCTGCAGCGGTTCTTTCACTTCTCGGATCCCCGCTGCATACAGATGGGGAGAGCAGCGGGGATCCGGAGAAGCAGCACGGGCGAGCGGAGAGGCCATCGTGATCTACCACTGATCGCTACGCGATCGACCTTGTGGGCACCCTGTTTTAAAGTCTCTTCTGCCAAAAACATATTTTACTTCTACATTCCCCTTGTTTCAGGGAGAGTGGGACCCCTTGTAAAGGTCACAGCATGTCCCAAAACTGAGAAAGGTAAGTGCAGAGATCTTGCCCATCAGATTTTCAAGGTGAAGAAAGGCCACTCAGTGCCTCCCCTTTCCAGAGAAATCTCAGCTGTCAATATTCACTCATAATAAGTTCCTTTACTTCTGTCAGCCTACACTGCCATTTGTGTATACTTCCTACTTACTGGTACTCTGTGGTGGCCTATGCACCACTGCTTTTTTCACCCCTCCCACATTGATGATCAGTGGGCAGGACCTCCTAATAAATTCCCCTTAACTGTAGTGGTCAGTGTAATGTTTTCTTTGTTTAGAGTTCCCTGTTCCATTAGTGGTCATAAAATGGAAGATGCCTGTTCCCTTACATTGGTGATTATTTGGTAGATGACCTTCCCTTGCATCAGTGATCTGTTGGGTGACCGACCGTTCCCTTACATCGGTGATCATTTGGAAGATGACTGTTCCTTACTGGTAACCAGTTGGAAGGTGCCCCCATTGCATATGTGATCATTTGGAAGATGACTGTTCCTTATGTCGGTGATCATTTAGAAGGTGCCTGTTCCTTTACATTGGTCATCAGTTGGAAGATGACTGTTGCCTTACATTGGTGATCAGTTGGAAGATGACTGTTCCCTTACATTGGTGATCAGTTAGAAGATTACTGTTCCCTTGCATTGTCATTTGAAAGGTGCCCATTCTCTTACATTGGTGATCATTTGTAAGGTGACCATTCCTATACATCATTGATCATTTGGTAGGTTACCATTCCCTTACATCGATGATCAGTTGGAAGAAAAAGATTATGAATGACCAACGATGTAAGGGAAATGACACCTTCAAAATGATTTCCTTTAGGGATGTACCGATACTAGTATCGGTGCCAATGCCAAGTACTCGCCCACATGCTCCGATGCTTACCCCTCTGCAGTGCCGCGAGGGAACATGGAGTCAGCTTCCCAGCCAATCAGGAAGCCAGGCCGCGGGTAATGACTTGGCGTCTAGCTCCCTGATTGGCCGGGAAGCCAGCTCCATGTTGTTTCGCTGGCTCCATGCTGATTGGCTGGGAAGCCAGCTTCCCAGCCAATCAGCATGGACCCGCTAATCAGGAAGCCAGGCGATGGGTAACAAACCGCCTCCCAGAAAGCCGGCTCCATGCAGATTGGCCGGGAAGCCTGCTTTCCAGCCAATCAGCATGGAGCCAGCCAAACAGCATGGAGCCGGCTTTCTGGGAAATTAAAAAGCCGGGCAGCGGATACTGACACCCCGCCGGACTTCTTGATTGGCCAGAAAGCTGTCTTCATGCTAGCAGGGGTACTGGTATCGGTACTCCGTGTCGGTGAATACTGAAAGGTAAATATCAGTACTCGATACCAAAAAAATGGTATTGGTGCATCCCTAATTTCCTTACATTGGTGATGAATTGTAAGATGGCGTAAATTAAAGTTTATGTGCCCAGAGATCAGCTTTAACCCTGCTGATAATTTTTTTAATGCTTCTTTCTCTTTATACAAACATTTACAAATAATAAATGCAAAAAATTAGCTTCAATTAAAATTTGAGAGTGTTGGTAATGACGCTTTTAACCCTTTCTCTGCCTGTACTGTATCCCTACGGCCGAACTCCTCTCCACCATATGGAGCCAGGCGCTGATTGCGTCACTTTTGGCTCCTTGAATAGCGTCTTTGAAGTGGAAAGGTGACACTAGGGGTGTCACCTTAAAGAGAACCTGTCTCCACCTAATATATTATCGCATATGCGGCTTGGAGCCCCCCTGTGATAGCAATTATGTTAAGTAAAATGTTTAAAAGCAAAGTTAACATACATCTAAAAATAGCAAAAAAACAAATGTTAAAGTACCCTGTCCCTGCAAAGATGCACATACTAACGTAAACATGTTGCTTACATAAGAAAACGACAATTGCCACGTGTGTAAGAACAATAATTGTACTGACAATATTTATGCTTATGCTGAAAAATGACCTGTACAAGCTTTGAAAGGATTGCCTATGGACAATTTCTTGGATGCATGCAATTTTTAGGCTTGGCATGCTGGGTATCTATTTACTCGCCACAACCTCCTCTTTTATATTTGTTTTTAAAAAGGGTATTACATGTTGTTTTTTTGTGAACTAAAGTTAACTTCATTGTATATTTTTTCTGAAATTTTGGGTTTGATAAAGAGTTGCGCTAAGATTATGCGCCATAAAAATTTGCAACTGCTGCCATTTTAGTCTACAGGATCTGGGCTTTCAGGAAATAAATAATTCTGGGGATTTTAAGCGATTTTCCAGCCTAAAATATGGTTTATAATGCAAAAACGATCTGGCAGCAAAATGGTTAAAGCGATCTATTCTTCTTTCGCCATTGATGATCACGACAATGAAATGTAATGCTAGCAGTAGGTTTCCGGATTTCCAATGCTGTTTGCAGTCAGTACGTATCGGCTGTACACTGCACTCCTCCTACTTGGGTGTTCCTGTCATCTGACCCTAGAAGGCCAATACAGATTTGCAGGAGGCAAGGCAGCCTTGTGTTTCAGGAAGGGATTTGACTTGGTGAGTGTGCAGGGGGTGTTCTTCTATACACCGTAGAGATCGAGATGTCAGTCCTTAGTGGGAAGGAGGGGGGAGAGGGGTTTCTGCCTGCGGGAAAATAATTTCACTTTTTTAAAAGCAACACAATATGTGAAGATCATTGTTAGAGCTGATGAGATTAACATGACTGTAACATTACGAGGTGACGTTACCGGTGTGGTGTTTCCTGTCCGGTTCAGTATTAGGAAACTTTGTGATGCTTCTCTGACATTTACGATGCCCATGGAATGTAGAGGACAATGGTTGTATCCATGTACTGTAATGTGGGGTGGACGGTGATTTATAGTGCTTTCTATCATTCAGTATTCTAGTATTCATTTACCTGGGCTTTGCTACAGAGTTTTGTGCCACTTTAAGTGAAAGTTTACAGTCTAAAATCAGGAGTTAAATCTTAAAACTGCATTTAAGTACCTTAACTATTAGCCTGCTTTCAGACCCGTGCGTGCCGTGAATGCTCGTCCTGTTCATATACCGCAAATGCGTGTCGCGTTCATGTGCCGCACATCACCATTGAGTTCATTGGAGCCTGCACGTGCTACAAACGTGACAAAAAAAGGTCATGAGGCAGATTTTGTGACACGCGTTCCACGCTTTTTTGCTTCCGAGATTTCATGTGGTTGTCATGTTTAGGGATCCCAACCTGAAAAAAGTAATTTCAGGGAGGTGCCCTCTGTCCCCATTCTGTGG
>NW_017307058.1:97781-98545 GCF_000935625.1 Nanorana parkeri | reverse complement strand
CCTGAAATGATGGCAGATAGCAAAGAAGCTATTGCTTCCTGTGCGCCTTTTTCTTTTTTTTTATATATATTCTGACAACTGCTGCCGTCAGAATAAAAAAAAAAAAACACAGCATAGGAATGAATAGCTAGATTGCTATTGGCTATTTCAATTTGCAATAGCCAATAGCAAGCTGGCTATTGCACCTGCCCTCTCCTGCTGTCAATCAGCAGGGGAGGACCTGATGGAGAACTTCAGGCCCACCTCTGCTGATTGACAGCCGCAGTGGGCGGGTGCAATAGCTAGTCTGCTATTGGCTTTTGCAAATTGAAATACAGCATATGAATGCATAGCTAGATTGCTATTGGCTGTTTTTCCCCCCTCTGTCAGACAGTGGCCAGCAGCCCCGATGTCGGAAAAAAAAACTAGCAGGGCAAGGTTTACTCTGCTAGATAGAGCAGAGTAAACCTTTCCGGGAGAAAATGTTTATCTCCCGTGCGGCCGGGAGCCGCTATCTAATACTGTAGTGGGAGACTCCCGCAGCGTCCGGCATAGTTGGGATGTCTGCATGTTGTTGATGCCATGCTGACACTGTGCTTCCTTCTGGAGGGTGGCTTCTTTTGTTGTAAACAGTGCCTGGTGTTGAAACAATGAAGGGCATCGTCCCTCACCATCGCTGTACAAAGCAGACTGGTGTGAACGATAATAAACCACACATTTTAGGGCCTGTTCACATCTATGAGCTGTGGGACTACATATGTTACCTTAACAAGTGGCAATGCACA
>NW_017307058.1:60484-97750 GCF_000935625.1 Nanorana parkeri | reverse complement strand
TTGTGTGTCACGGTGCCATTCACTTTGAATGGCACCCTTACATACTAAAGCAATGCACAGGCATTGCAGCACACTGCAGCATAAAGCAACATACCGTAGTGCTTTGTGTTAAACATTTTGTGGCCCATCTGATTTTTTGGGACATTCTGGTACTTTGGTAGCTCATTGATTTTATGGCCTGCCCAAATGCAACCCACATCAATGCGCCACATAACGCCTGTTAACAAAGTGAACTAATGCATAGCACAAATGTAAATAAGCCCTTAAAGTAGAACTGAAGCCAAAACCTATTGCTTTAGTTTGGATAGAGTAAGGGAGAATTATAACCCCCATCGGCTTTTCTTTTGCCATCTGTGTCGCATTGGGAGAGGTTTCCCTTCACTTCCTGTCTGATAGCCACAACAGGAAGCGAGATAAAATCCCTCCAAAGAGAGGGAAATCCCTGGTAAGTAGAGGACAGATAGCAACTAGCAGCTCCTACCAGGTCCGCTTTTCCTGTAAAGCAATCGTTGGCCAGGACAGCAGCTCCCACCAGGTCCGCATTTCCTGTAAAGCAATCGTTGGCCAGGGCAGCACCAAGTCTTAACAATTACACACTGGGGTATCTTGGTCCTTATTGCGTCTCCTTTAGGGCTTGTTTCTACCAGCTTGTGCGCTCATTGCACTGTCCCGTGCCCGGAATGCAAGGCATTGCATACACAAAGTATCCTTGCATTCTGGGGCGGGAGGGGGCGTGGCAGTGCCATTCATGCAGATACGACCCCCTTGCTCGCAGTGCGATCGGATGCACAGGACCGCATGGTAAAAAAAAAATGCCCTGCTTTCCAATGCAGCACGATTGAAGAAAAAAAAAAAGTGCATACACAATTCTTTTTGTGATTATACAGCACTGGAACGCAGGGCATTGTTTTACCATGCGATCCTGTGTGTGGGTGTCTGTAGTGCCATTGACATGAATAGCACTGCCACGCCCCCTCCCGCCCCAGAATGCAAGGAGACTTTGTGTATGCAATCCCTTGCATTCCGGGCACGGGACAGTGCGATGAGCGCATGGGCTGGTGGAAACAAGCCCTTATGGTTCAACTGATCCAGTGTGCATGGCCGTATCGGGCCGCTCCCGGGACGGACAGGTGCTGCGTGTGATTGCGTACGAGCACGGATGTG
Organism: Nanorana parkeri; assembly: GCF_000935625.1. Taxonomy (NCBI): domain Eukaryota; kingdom Metazoa; phylum Chordata; class Amphibia; order Anura; family Dicroglossidae; genus Nanorana; species Nanorana parkeri. The sequence goes on along the minus strand of NW_017307058.1, from coordinate 96,586 downwards.
CAGTCCGGGTGATGTGCAGACAGGATGATTCCTGTCTGTGTCCGAGCACAGACACCTGCACCCATATGGATGTGCAGTTCGGGTGAGCGTACGGCCGCGTACTCCCATAGAGAAGAACAGGTTGCTGCGTGCAATCACACCTGTCCTTCCCGGGAGTGGCCTGATACGGCCGTGCACGCAGCACAGACTTAACAGTGTGAATGAAGCCTAAATCTAAAAAACTACTCTTGTTATTCTGTTCTCTGAATTCACTGGGCAGGTGAGTATGTTATTCTGTTCTCTGAATTCACTGGGCAGGTGAGTATGTTATTCTGTTCTCTGAATTCACTGGGCAGGTGAGTATGTTATTCTGTTCTCTGAATTCACTGGGCAGGTGAGTATGTTTTCTGTTAAGTGTTGTCCTGCTGTGATCTGCCACGACCGGGGTCCTGCACTGCCATCTACTACTATGATGTCATTGGGAGTTGGCTGTCTCTTTCGGGTTCTGCAGATGGGTCCCCTCTGACACGTGGCCAGGTCCACCCTCCGGCCCCTATGAGTTGCTGCTCCTTCAGCTTCCTGAGATGTGTGATGGGGCTATCTCAGGAGGCTGTGGGAACAGGGAAATGTCATCCTCAGTTAGGAAGAACATCTGCAAGGAAAGGCAGGGCCGGACAAAAACATTTTAAAAATCACTTTATATTATGGGGGGATTGCAGAGGGATAGAGTGGATCCGGAGAGTAAATGTTCACTTAAATGTGCTGCAGGTGCATCTTTTCTGACATTAGTCAATGCAGCACATCACAACTCTTGCAATATTCCTTGTGGTGCGCTGTACTGCAGGTGCCTTGGCATGTACTGTACAATTGTCATGGGGGACCCATTCTACTGCAAGGCACATCCTTAGGCACTGCAACGCAACGCACATCCTATCACGCATTAACCTGTAAGGTGTAAATGGATGGTAAAACTAGTGTTTTATCATGCATAACAATAATGCCTCAGTGTGAATGAGCCCAAATGATCTATCAACATTCCAACCCTAACAAACAAAGACGCTGACATTGTACTGGAACCTCCTACATATCCCGACTACAGGGAGTTACCTACTACAGGACTAGGCAACCTTGGCTGTGCTGAGACTACAATTTCCAACATGCCTGTGCCTCTAGGAGTCATGCCTGTAACTGTCATTCTTGCAATGCCTCATGGGACTTGAAGTTCCACAACAGCTGGAGTGCCAAGATTGCCTACCCCTGGGAAGTTACCCAACAACCTTTTACTCGGAGCAATTCTCTCTTTACATAATGCATATCAGTGTTTGTCTTGCTCTAACTGACTTCCACCTTCCACATGCCACAACTAATCTCCTGATGACCTGTTAGGTAATATCTATGAAAAGACTCATAAATGTTTCTTGCACAAGAGTAGTGTCCATAGACCAATGAAAGGTGTGGCACTCTGCTTTGACCATGTTTGGTAACAACCTATGACGGTGCTATATGGTATATTACCTGTGCTTGCTCATAACAGGTTAACCTGGACAGAGAGGAACAATGTCAGAGCAATGGGAGTACATGCCTCAAGACGTCCTCACCCAAGTGTTCTATTTCCTGCCACTCACAGATAGACGGGCTGTGTCCCAGGTCTGCCAGTCCTGGGCATCTGCTGTGGCTACAAGCTCTGTCTGGCACTACACAGAAATCCGGTAGGTAATGAGGTTTATATCTGGATCCTTATGAATTATTATATTTGCTATGCTATGACATCTTTTCAACCTCTAGAACACTTTGTATTCCTATCATAGGAGAATGCAGATTATTTCACCTGTGATCCTGAGAACTGCAGAGCTTAATGATGGTCCCCGAGGCCAGAACTGGCCCATGACAGCTGACACAATATTCCATTCATATTCCTATTATAGGGCCCCATGAACATGGCCGTAATTAAATTACTGATTTGCTGCCCAGGATCTTACTGGCAGAAAGATCCAGTGTAAAAAACGCATGCTCATGTTTATGTGCGTATAGATGCGTAAATGTTTATTTTCTACAACGTGCAGGCGTGTAAAATTCTGCTTCCATTTCATTAAGTTTACGTTCATACCTGTGTACGCATGTACATGCATTTATATGTGTACACGTGTCATTTACTGACCTTGGAAGCAGATTATTCCGTTTTGATCTGCTGGATCTGAACGCAGTGCGTTTACTGATCTTTATGCACTGCGTGCATGAGCCTCTAGAAACCATAGAACTGCATTAAGACCCCAAAACATAAAAATGACGTACTGATAAAAACACAGTTTTTTTATATAGCCATGTGCATGAGCCCATCACTGACAGTAAATCCCAGTTCACACCATGACATATCGGGAACATACGTCTTGCATTTCTGTGAGTTCACAGCTGTTTGCCCCGCGTCCCCATTGATTTCACATGCGTGACAAATGTGGGATAGTCACACATGTAGCTCAATCTGCTACATGTCCCGCATATTTTCCCACGCGTTTGTGCAAGTTTTAACGCGTATTCACGTGTGGGAAATTTTTTTGCTAGGCTGCGTTTGGCGTGCCATTAACATAATGGCACTGCAAGCACGTTGCTTGTTTTTTATGCTTTCCATGAACGTGTGTCAAAGCATGCGTACAACGTGCAGTTTTGCACACATTCACGGTTAGGTATGAGCGGGGACTAAGGTTACATGCACACAGCCTTCAGAAATGTACAGAGCATGTATGCAAGTTTTATCTGGACGAAAAAGATCCAGCGTAAAGGATCAGTAAAATGTTTGCGTTTAGACGCATAAACACAGATGTGTAAAATTCTTTAGTGTCATTTTTTTTCTTTGGACTTTACACGCGTACGCATGCATTTGGATGCATAGGCATGTAAAAATGTTGTGTTACGGATGTGAATGTGGTGCATATTTACACACCTGTGTGCATGTCCCCATTGAAACACATAGACCTGCATTCACCTGCAACCATGCAACAGTGTGCATTTCGTTTTTACATCTGGGTGCATGTGGTCTTACAGTGACAGTACCCTAAAGAAAGATTTGCCTTCACTAACGCCTCTACTAGGGTTGCCACCGGCACCCGCAGCCAATCAGCATGGAGCCAACCAAACAGTATGGAGCCAGCTTCTCTGCCAATCAGGAAGCCGGCTCCATGTTCCCTCACGGCACTGCCGGTCAAAGGAAATCTCCCTCTGCCCGGAAGTTCCGCTATGAGGAGGAGCAAGTATTGGAGCATTTGGGCGGGTACGAGTACTCGCCCAACTACTCAGTATCGGCACCGATGCAATACACCCTAAGCGGCTCATAGTGCCTAACCTTCCAATTGTCTGATTTCTGCTTTGCAAGGAATTATAGGAAACTGATATAAACACATTGTGGGTATGTCTAATTTAAAGTGACATTAAAGGATAATTCCCCCCCACCCAATGTTAGTGTAAGGACTTACCTTAAATGATGCCTCTTGATTCGATCATCTTCTTCTTTACTGTAGTTTTCAGGAGTCCCCCCAGCTGGTGCCGGTCTCTGATACAGCACTGACTCCTCTGTGTTAGCTGGCACTTTCTGTCCCACGGTATCTGTGTGGGTGCATGCTGCTCCATAGACTTACCTTGTGTCTCTCCTCGTCTCCCGGCTGAACATCTGAACTGTGCATGCGCCCGCTCCAAGATCCTTTGCGGCCGCCCGAGACTTCAGATGTTCGGACGGGAGCGTGCGGCAAAGCTTCAGGTAAGTTTAAACCTGTTTGAACAGTAGTTTTAAAAAAAATGTTTTTGCATATATCTACTGCTTGCTAGCAGTAGATATATGCTAAAAAATGCTGAACGTTTAATAATCCTTTAATTATTGATTTTTATCTGGGGTTCTCCTTTAAGAACTATGTTATAAAGAGACTGCTGAAGATACGTTTTCTATATGAAAACATAGTTTCTATTATATAAAGTTTCCTTTATTTGAACCTCAATAAATGTAAAAGTTGGCAGAAGGATACAGAAACAGATGTTTGCCTTTTTTGCTTTCGATGTGTCACAATCCACTGATGCCTTTTCCTGGAATAGCAAATAACTGGCTGACGAGTATAATTATTGGAATTAGGGATTTTACACTTAACTTTACAAATGTCTCTTTCTTTCAAAGTATGAATTGGCTATCCTTGCTAACAATAAACCTGTGCAGGTTAAACTGGCCATGCAGGGATCAAATTCCATCCATTTTCCTGCTGAAAATAGATATGTGGGTGACCCTGCTGGTACAACCCAGACTTTTGTCAAGACAGGTGGTGCCTATTGTAAAATATGGAAAATTGTTGACTGAGCAGTGACTGCAGCAATCAGCGCAGTCACCATTTGGTTATTCTGACAGCCATAGGAGCCAGCTATCAGTATACAATAGCAGGCGAGATTCCTCTTTAGTGTTGATGGGGGAATCAAGTGATTATTCTCGTTTAGCCCACAGGGCTACTTGTATGGCCACTTTTAGAAATGTTGCTACTGTGGGTTCAGGAATCTCCTCGATGACCGTTATTACGGTGTCACAATAAGGGTCTGTTCACACCAGCAAGCCGTGACAGGTACCAGTGGTACCCCTAGCCTTTTTGCCACCTATGGGGTGGTGGTGCACGTAATCAGAGCAGCGGTACGTGTGTAGAGGAAACAGCACTGCCATACATGAGAGTGACACCTCCCTCTGCAAGCTCTACATCTCCACGCCTGGCTGTTAGCAACCTGGGAGGCTCTGGCTGGCGTCCCGCCCAGCTCCTGGCAACCAGCTACATCACTCGTTGCCAGCAGACGGGTGGGATGCCAGTTAGAGCATCTCAGGTTGCTAAGAGTTGGCCCTTATACATCATCTCGCCCAGCTCTTAGCAAACTGGAACGCTCTGTCCAGAAAGGGGGAGGCAGGCACACTGCAAACATTGTGCAGCAGAGTGGCCATGCCGCTCTGCCAGCTATTCTACCCCCCACACATACCCCAAAGAGATGCCGTCTGAGGCAACAGCCTCAGGCTGCTTCATTAAATTCATTGTGATTCTCAGTGTGTGATAGCTATGCAACCGCCTTGTGCATAAGTGTCACAATCGTAGTTTGCAGTCTGCATTGTAATATACAACTCTTGTAGGCAGCCATATCACATTGTCCACCTGAAATATTGCCTGAACTAGCCACATGACAAACATGCGCCATTCTCCTAGAAAAGCTGCTTTTTAATGTTCCCCTAGACATAAATGAGCATTTAACACTTGCAGTGTGGGAGTAGACTGAATGAAAGGGTAATTTTGGATTTTTCCCAGAGTTCAGCTTTAAAACATAATTAAACCCTCTGGGGTTTTTTTGCATGTATTTACTGCTACCAAGCAGTAGATCTATGCAAAAAACATAAAAAAAGTAGAAAACATAAATAAAAAATCACCAAAAAGGTTATTACTTACCTGTGTCTCCACCGCTCACTCACTCAGTCTAGCTAGCATTTCCTCAGGTAGGGTAACAGTGGAAACCCTCTCATGACAGGTTTGGTATAGACACAAACCAGCAAAAGGAAGCATGTCATTCAGCATCCACCAAGCATAATCGAGTACATTTTCCTCAGATGTACATTGTTCAGGTGAAGTTAAAAAATATTCCAGTCACATCCTGTATTTTCTTCTTTCCTAGCTGGACAACGGAGGATCAGCTACAGTCCCTAGATGGCTTACAAGGTTTCCTAGGTCAGATTAGACAACTGAAGATTGTGCTTGACCAGTCCAAAGAAGCAAATAGAAAAAATTTCATTCAGATTCTTGAATGTTTGGCCAAAGAAGGCGAAAAGTTACAGAGCCTGACTATCATATGTTGTGGGGAGAACCCTTTGTTTGATTCCGGCACAGAGATTTTGGACAGCATTATGGAACTGTGCAGGAAAGAAAGCTGCATAGACCTCCATCACATTGACTTAAGAAAACTTCCATTTACTCTCAGTGATGGTTTTACAAGGCTCATTGCTACTGGGAGTCCAAATCTACAAAGCTTGTACATCAACAATGGAACATTGGTTTGCAAAGTGACTCCTGACACTCTGATTGAGGTCTTACAGAGGTGTCCGAAACTGTCTGTTCTAGGTGTCTTTTGTTCCAGTCTTTCAGAAGATGTATTCCGAGAGCTGATGAAGCCAGACAGACCACCCTTTAGGCATCTTGATATCTTGTGTGAGCATCTGGATAAGTACACTCTTGGTATTTCTGATAAGGTTTGGAAAGAAATTTGTCAACACCACCCATCTCTGTCTGTGGATATGGAGTTTGACCATACTGTCCCGGCATGGAAAATTCCACAAATCCTAAGGCCGGATATCCCTGTAAATACATTACAGCTCAACACTTACAATGAAATGACAAGACCACTAACATTTGTCAGCAGTCACTATGTGCGGACCCTCAGGAAGCTTGTGATACAGACCACCACCTCGAAAGCTCTTGACTCAGCTTTGATTGACGTAGCCACAAAGTGCCTTAAACTGGAGGAGATTCATTGCTACTGCGTTGTTAGCCCTGATGTTATTCAGGCTTTCCGGTCACACTGTCCTCATTTGAAGAAATACACACTCAAAGTTACTAAGGAACAACATCCTTGGAAGGCAACCTATTGTCAACCAACATCTACAAAACCTATACTTTAACAGTAGTTTTACAGGCAAAAACAACCTTATCTGATAAAGGGAAAAAAATAAATAAAAAGATATATATATTTTTCTTTTTGTTTTGGATGCTGGAGGGATTGGTTAAAACCCTTTGGGTTTTTTTTTGGGAATCTCTGTCCGATTGGTTAGAAGCTCCATCACATTAGAGTCTATTTACAAACAATGTGCAGGGCCCTTCACCCTGTGACTATCCATGAATATTTTTCATATAAGTCAATACCCTATTAAGTATGAAGAGAATTTAACGTACAAAATTCTAACCAACGTGTATACCCAGTTTAACAGTGATACACCACGGACCACAGTTTGGAAAACATTGCAATAGACCAAATTTAGAACAATAATGTATATTGTTAAGGGAAACCCCTTTTCTACACAGTTCCCGATAAATGCACTTTTAAAAATGTAACCAAATATTTAATATTTTTTGCAATAATGTCAAATATTAAAACTTTATTGTCAACACAGTATGGTATCCAGAGTTATATGTCAATACAGTATGGCATCCAGAGTTATATGATATAGTTTTTGCCGCTTTAATGTTTTTTTGGTTGTTTTTTTTTTTATAAACAGAAAATATGATCTGATCCTTTCTCTCATTGCACAGTATATATCATACCTTGCATTCATGACCCACCCCCGGAGTCCTGTACATCTGCCCTTGGTGACTCTGGGCTCTTTAATGTGATGGAGCTTCTAACCAATCGGACAGAGACTCTCAAGAAAATCCGACCATGACCCCAGTGTCTATTTATAAACAATGTGCAGGGCCCTTCACCCTGTCACTATCCATGAATATTTTTCATATAAGTCAATAATACCAAAATGTATGTTCTAGAACAGTGGTTCTCAACCTGTGTAACCTCAGGACCCACATTTGTCCTTGGTGATCAAGTCATGACCCTATTCGCACTGCACTGGAACGCATGGCATTGCGGTACCGAGCTTCCAGTGCGGGCGAACTGTGGGATAGCAATGCAGCGCACCTCCCACACCAGAATGCGCGGTAAGTGCGATTGTGTAATGAGGTGCGTTAATCGCATATGACTGTGCGATTAACGCACTGTACTAGTGTGAACGGGCCCTCAAAAACACTGTCAGACACCCACAAGCATAGACACAATCTCATACTCGCAGACATTCTCACCCACACATACACTCTCCAAAAAATTTTTATTTTTTGAAGATCCACCCAGTCTCCCTATCTTACGAGAACCGGAGTGGATCTTCAGCCTGGGGGTCCAGTGTGAGCTGTGCTGTGACGGAGCTCCATCCATATGTGTATTCCTTGTACAACTCTTTCATGTGCCCTGTAGAGGTGCTGGAAACCAGAATATGACAGCACTCTGGTCCAGGCACCTCTACAGGGCAGGTGAGGGAGCTGTAAGCAGTGCAAATATGGATGTATGGAGCTCCCTCGCGGCGGCACCCCACCCCACCCTACCTCACGCTGACATTCTGCTCCGGGCAACATATTTTGAATGGCTGCTTAGGTTGCGAACTGACAATGCTGCGCTAGGAGGAATGCTGAGGATCCTCTCACCTAGAAAAGTGGAAGGCATGCAGTGACCCACTGAACACAGGGTCGCGACCCACTTTTGGGTCACGACCCACCAGTTGAGAATCAAGGTTCTAGAATATATTGTTTTCCCAGTTTGAATGTAGTATGTTGTAATAATATGTTATAGCCACTAGATGGAGCCGATGAAAGAGGAAATTAATATTTATTTCAGGAAGGTACCGGAGCAAGAATTATGTACCTTATATATTGTGTCATGTTAGAGGGCTTGTGGTCACTGAAGGAAGTGTTTATGAAACATTCTCTACAGGTAATCATGAAGTAAAGATGGCATTGTCTTTAGCATCAACACAGAAGATAGAATTATTTTGTGAGGATTACACTACAGGACATTATTTTGTGAGGATTACACTACAGGACAGACAGTCTGTGATGCGGCAGAACATCATATGTACAGATGTTACCAAGGCAGGTATTGTAAAGCTGGGTATACACTGGTAGATGTTTAAACTTTCATCTTTTAAAAATCGGAAAATCTCAGTATCAGAATATTGCATAATGCCATCAGAGACTTGGCAAATGTTGTTTGAATCTTCTTTGATTCCAACATTCGATCTTAGAATTTAATTCAGGAAACTGCAATTATTTCCAACAGTAAATGTGGTTTTCATTCATTTAACAAAAAATGTCCATCTTGTACTGCAATTTTTTTTATTGCTACAGTCAGATCATCGAGGTGACTCTGTTAACGGTGTAGAGAATTTATCGAACAAAATCCTAACCACCGTGTATACCCAGTTTAACAGTGATACACCACGGACCACAGTTTGGAAAACATTGCAATAGACCAAATTTAGAACAATAATGTATATTGTTAAGGGAAACCCCTTTTCTACACAGTTCCCGATAAATGCACTTTTAAAAATGTAACCAAATATTTAATATTTTTTGCAATAATGTCAAATATTAAACCTTTATTGTCAACACAGTATGGCATCCAGAGTTATATGATATAGTTTTTGCCGCTTTAATGTTTTCTTTTTTTTTTTATAATCAGAAAATGTGCAATGAGAGAAAGGATCTGATCATAATATATATTATACCTTGCATTCATGACCCACCCCTGGAGTCCTGTACATCTGCCCATGGTGACTCTGGGCTCTTTGGGGTCATGGTTGAGTTTATTGGAGCATCAGGGGTATTCGCAAGAGGTTTGATTTGTTCAGTGGGTGTGTGTTGATTGAGAAGGTGATTGCTGAAGGGGGTAATGCGTGCAGCAGCCAGAGATGGCTGCAGATTACTGCTCCATGCTCACCAGGTATAACTTACCATTAACCAGCTTGCCAGAAGCTTACCCAGAACCTTACAGTGATGGAGAGGAGGCCCAGACTGCCCTGCATTTGTTGGTGATGAGCCTGCAACCAAAAGGCAAATGGTGTACACAACTCCTCGACACCCCATGCAGGCTGCACTCAGCAGCTAAGATGGTGCCTGGCAACCCGAAGCAAGACAGCGCTTCCAGACGCTTGGCTGACTCGTAGAACAGCCAGGAGCTTTTTGCAGACGTGCTCCCAGGGAACTTTGCAAACCACACTCCTAACACCCATGTGGGACATAGTGTGGGAGGAACCAGCCAAGACCTCTTCCACAAAACATCAGAATTCCAGCGGGAGATCAATCAAAAAAACATAGGCCACCACACCACCTCCTTTGAAGGGAGGACGGATAATGCCACCACCGTTCTGGAGGGACACAAACAAGACCTGGAAGCAGTGCAAAAAGAACTAACCCTCTTGCGTGATCAAGTAGAGGACTATGTAAATTGCACCAGACACAGCAACCTCCACCTTTAGAGTCCATTGAAGATCTTCAGGGCTCTGTCACTGCCCTCTTTCAGGAACATTCTCCTGACGGTGGACAGGGTCCATAGGGCTCTCTGTCCCAATAAACCAGATTGTTTGTGCAAAAGAAATGCATTTTTACAATAACATCTTGTGGCAGACTAACAGCATCTTCAACCAGAGAGGAACAAGCATCTTCAACCAGAGAGGAACATGCCAAATTTTACATTTCAAGGTCATTATTATTATACAGGATTTATATAGCGCCAACAGTTTGCACAGCGCTTTACAATATAGGGAAAACATAATTACAATACAATTCAAGACAAGATGGTAAGAAGGACCTACAATCTAAGAGAGGTCATGCTTATAGTCTGTATGCTAATGTGGCCCAGTAAATGCTGGGTTATGCTAATGTGGCCCAGTAAATGCTGGGTTATCTGTCCATACCTCTTGGTCCTGATCCTTGAATCCACAGGCATCACATATCATTGGGGACATCCCTTCAAGCTTTTGTTCATCCACAACGCCAGGACATTTCAACTCCAGACTCCCAAAGATCTGCTTGTCTGCTTTAATCCTTCAGCTTCCTCCAGAGAAGGTGATGGAGACTTGGAAGCTCAAAACTCCTGGGAATCACCGAGTAGTGCTGGCAAAGACATGGCAGTATCTCTGTCTAGTGAGCACTGTATTTTGTGGACTGCTAAATGCAGTATTTATCTCTACCAATGGACTGTTACGCTGGATACACACTATTCTGTATGTTTTGGAGTGCATGTAGTAGTGCACATGTGTAGGTGTGAATGTATCCATATAGTTCCCATTACAAAACTTGATGTGAATTGTCACACAGGAAACAATGGGATTTCTACTTATAATGCATTTATTTTAACGTATGCTTTTGTTGAAGAGAAGACCTTGTCCTAAAGCAGAAAACTAGGTTCTCTACCATTTCCTGCCCCCTCCTCCTTCCCCACAGAAGACTCCGTTGAAAAAATCCCACACACTTTAATATTTTGTTGGACCGCCTTTAGCTTTGATTGCGGCACGCATTCAGTGTGGCATTGTTTATTTAAGCGTATGCAATGTCACAACATTTATTTCTGTCCAGAGTTGCATTAATTTTTCACCAAGATCTTGTAGTGATGATGGGGGGGTCGGGCCATTGTGTAAAGTCTTCTCCAGCACATCCCAAAGATTCTCAATGGAGTTAAGGTCTGGACTCTGTGGTGGCCAATCCATGTGTGAAAATGATGTCTCATGATCCCTGAATTACTCTTTCTCAATTTGAGCCCAATGAATTCTGGAATTGTCATCTTGGAATATGCCCGTTCCATCAGGCAAGAAAAATTCCATTGATGGAAAAACCTTTTCATTCAATATATTCAGATAGGTAGCTGACCTCATTTTTTGGATACATAACATTGCTGAACCTAAACCTATTATCCAGTGTAAGGCTCTTAACTGTTTGCTTAGCTAAATGCAGATGGTGACTTTGTGTCTGGGCCGGCAGTGTATTTAACCAGCATGCGCCTCTTTAAGGCCCAGACAGCAAAACGTTTTCCTGGCACACTCACAAGCTAGCATGTAAAAAAAACTTGTCTCACCACAAAGGTTAAAAACAGAGGTTTGGATACACGTCTTCTGCAGAAAATGTGAAAGCCGCAGAGCCGCGCCAAGGCACCTCTTATAGTGCGGTCCTAACTCTAAACTATGAGAGTCTCCATCTTGGAGCACATGGGGCCAGAAGATACAATTGGGTGCAGGTTTGTCAGGAGGAAGCCCAACCTCCCTTTAAGGCACAGGAGCGCACAAGGGATCCCGCACATCCCAATGGCAGCTGAGACCCCCCATGCATCACTGCACCAAATCAGTCAAGCAAAACAACTGGCAAACGCACTCATCAATTCATCACCAGCTTTACAGCAAGGTGCACACGGAATGGGCTTTAAACAGTAAAACAGCAAAATGTTTTCCTGGCACACTCACAAGCTAGCATGTAAAAAAAACTTGTCTCACCACTAAGGTCTTTAAGGGCCAATTCACACCAGAAAGAGTGCGTTCCAGAGCATTCGGCCTCTGGAACGCAACCAGGCCGGCCCCTGAACGCAGGGAGCATGAGGGGGAGTGGTGGTGCATTGAAGTCAATGGCACCGCAGCCACGCCCGCACCCAAACACGTGGCACAATAGTACCTTCGTTCCTGGTCCAGTGCGATCTGCAAAAATAGCGTATGCAGCATTTTTGCAGATTGCAGTGGACTGGAACGCAGGCACTAATGTGACACACGTTCGGGTGATCGCATTGTGAGGGTGATTGCACCAAAAGCTGTTTTTTTATTTAAAGGAGCAAGGCATCATATAAAGTAAAACAAAAGCAGAAAAAAATAAATAAATTGAACTTCCACTTTAACTGCCTCCGGGCCGGCCTGCCGGGTGCTCTCTAGATCTGAGCGGGAAATAGGTCTGAGCGGGAAATGGCCGCAATCTAAAAACAGGCAGCGATGCCTGTTAACATACAAGCGATCCGCCAGCCCCCCCTCCGCTGTCCCCTCCGCCATTGTCCCGCTGATCCCGAGCTCCGCTGTGCCCGGTGCGAGCCCGGGATCAGCACCATGCCTGTGTAACGGGATCAGAGGGAGCTCGTTACACGAGCTCCCTCTGGTCCCCTCTCCTCCGAAAGAATGCGGAAGTGTTGTATAGTACATCACTTCCGCATTCTTGTGTCACTCTCCAGCTTCAGAAGCTGCAAAGAAGCTGATGGAGCAGATCTGTGCTTCATCAGCTTCTTTTGGGGGGTCCTAGGTGACAGGGGTCTTGGAGACCCCTGATGTCTCCATAAAGAGGACCTGTCACATATTTTGCTATCACATAGGGGGGTTTTATTAGCCCCCGTATGTGATAGCAATAAAGTTTAGTAAAAAAAGGGAAAGAAATTAAAGTCCCCCCCCAAAATTTTTTTTTAAGTTACACAAAAAAAATGTAAATTTTTTTTTAAGCCCCCATGCGCTGAATACTGAAAAATGGCCTGGACAGGAAGGGGGTCTAAACACCTGGTCTTGAAGTGGTTAAGTAATAAATGAGAATGTATTTAAAAGCCAGTGTCCTGTGTGCATGTGTTGAATGGCCTGAATATTACAATACATAAATAAGCAGCATACCTTACCTTGCCACCAATAGATTGCACTACAAAATATAATTAGAAATCCTCAATTTGAAAAAGAGCCTCTGGTAAACCAGACACCCAGAGTTAGTTTTAACAGAACTTATTGTTGCTGTGTGAGGAGATTCTTCCTATTAGCGCTGGAGATAATATCAAATCTATATGTACAGAAACACTACAGCTGGGTACTGTGACATTATATACTTTAGCTCACAATTCATTTTTTAGGACACAGCTCCATCTAGTGGCAAAGAAAAGAATGTGCATTGTATAAGGCATGGATGCTGGAAGTGATCTGATCAGAAGGAGAGAAAGTCATGCAGATATGGCAGATTTTTGTTTTACTTTTCTTAATGTCTTTCTTAAAAATCCAAAATAAGTGTGTGCAGATAGAGGGCTGTAGTTTCTCTAAAATTGTGCTGGAATTTTGATAAGGGGCAGTTTAGATTTAAACTTTGCTTTATGAAGTTACTTACAGCAAAACTCCAGCCCCAAACAGCAAAAAAAATGAATAGTCCATTCAAATATAAAATAAAAAACAGCTTTTGCTGCAATATTCACCTTAACCCCTTCGTGACTGACGACGTACAGTGTACGTCGGTGTGGTGACAAGCCAAAACACTCAGCAGCAAAATGTCTTCCTTAAAACATTGGTAAGTATCAACATTGCACATCTAAAGTATCTTACAAAAACACTTATTATACCCGTTTTATATATTAGTTATTGAAGAGATATAAAAAATATCTCCAATGATATGAGGGACCAAAAGGGAGCAAATAAGAGAAGTTGATTGCTGGGGTTTACGTTCACTTTAACAGCAAAAGGGGCAATACACAACTGCATGTGATAGTCCATGTATCAGAGGATGTATTTGTCATGCACAGCTGAAGTGTCTTACATATGTGCAGTGATCCATTGCCTTTCGGTGGGTTTGTATGAGCCCTTTACATAATATTGTATGTTTGCTCAGAGCTTTGTATGAATACTGCATCACTGAGCATTGTTCTGTCCTGGGGAGAGGGGGTCGGTGCCAGCAAATTAGTGCTGAGTGGTTCACAGTGTGACCTGGTGGTGTGAATCAGCTGCAGCCACTCTCATTGTGACACTGTGACCTCAGTACATGGGTTCCTCTCAGCTATCCCTATCACTGTACCATCTCATGGGCATGGAGTTTGAGTAGCACACATCGGTCACCATGCAGGAATCTGCTAATTCCCTGGCAATGGACGGGTACTGCAGCAATGTGCCGGCCTTCCTCACCAAGCTGTGGACATTGGTAGAAGACCCCGAAACCAACCACCTTATCTGCTGGAGTGTGGTAAGTGTTTCATTGGTGAGCAAGGACTGGGGAAATGGGTTCTAAGCTGTAGGGATGCTATACTGATTCTGTAAGTCTTACTATAGACACAAAGAGGTATACCTAAAAATAAAGAGAACTGAACTGCATACTAATCATACTTTATGTCTGTGAAGGTTCTCACTTGTCCAGGTCATGGTGGTTGTAGCTGTTTAACTTTACAGAACAAATCCAGAAGAATGTAAAGACCTTTCCAAGCCACTTCATATTTAATTTTCACGTTTGACCTTCACATGTCCATCTGTAGCCAAGTAAGATACCTGGTTGGCTATGCAATAAAATACATTGATTATAAACTAATATTTTACTTTATGATATACATTATGCCCATCAATTCGGACTGAACATTAGAGTTCATGCTATAAAAAGGTGTTTGTTGTTTGCAAAATCGTTATAGCAAATTCAATAAAAAAGGATGACAGCACATTGGTAGTCTATTGTGATATGCTGTAGGTTTGTTTTCATGCTGCTACGAGAAAACATTTTTCTGTACTGTTACATGAGTTATCTTGTAGTAATAATAGTAATAATAATAATATAATCTTTAACGAATACACATAATAGTATTATTAATAATAATATTAATAATAAAATAATCTTTAACAAATACACATATTACAATGTAATTTCTTTATTGTCCCAAGGTCACTGATGCAAAAACTCAGTAAACCCTTGTATTCAGTAACTGGTATATCAGCATTACCTGCAATACCCTTAATACAGCCCCAATCCTGTATACAAAACTGTTTCAGTGTGAGTAAATCATTGGGATGTCTTATAATGCTGAGGCATTTCATTGTCACTGAGGTTGGTACTCTTCTTTTGCCATTTTAATACAGAGCATTCTTTATATGTGAGAAGCTTTGTAGCTGATATGCTTCTGTGCTTTAACTTATTATCATGTTGCATGACCCATCTTCTTGACTTTTTAAAGACTGATGATCTGACATTCTGTTGAAAAATATTTTACGGAGAATCTGAAATTAACTAGTCATTGCAAGCTGTGAGGAAGAAAAGCAGGTCCTCATCAGTGCACTCTCTTCACCATGCTTCACAGTTGGGATATGGTTATAGTTGTGGTGGCATTAAATCTATTTTTGCTTCTCAGCATAACACTGTGTACATTTATCATACAGTTCTGCTTTTGTTTCATCTGTTTACAGATCCTTGTCCCTCTAATGCTTGGTAACCTAACCTCATCTGAGCAACATTGTTGTTCAGTTGTTTCTTTTGGATATACTCATGAATATGATGTTGTATAGAGCAAAAGATGTGTGCAGACCCTAATTGCAACCCCAGGGTTATTTTTCACTTGTTTGAGGGTGGCATGTGCTTGTATTGTTTTTTGTAGGAAACCATCTTCTGGACTGATTTTATATGTTTATATGTAAACTATCTGCCTGTCTGTGGACTGATGGAGATCCAAGTCCTTTGAAATCCTTTTATGATACTTTACATACTTATGAGTGCCAAAATGGGATTGGTGCATCTCTGAAATCTCTTTGGATCAAGCCATATTGCACTTGAATGTGTTGTTTTGCTATGGCGGGATAGCTATGGCCGAGTCTAGAGGAACACTAGACTCAGTAATTGAAATAACTGTCAACCTATTATTAACCAGCTGTCTTTATGTGTGATCATGTTTTTAGAATATATATTAGGCATGTGTATTCGTATTCGGACGAACCTGCAAATCAACGAAATTCAGTTGATTCGGCGGTTCGTCCGAATCCGAAATAACAAACTTTTTATATGCCCTAATACACTAAAACAATATTCGGGCATAAAAAAATTTGTTATCAGAACGCACGGCGGCCAAATTAGCCACCGGTGCATTTTGCGCATGCTCGCCGCCATCTTAGAGGTGGGGTGCATAATGTCACATGACGCCACGCGTGTGCGGCATTGGGTGACGTTATTTGCAGAATGAGCATCGGCCGCCAGTGTGTTCTGTGCACGCGCGCCACCATTGTGCTGTATATCTTGGTATGCACCAGGATGGTGGCGCCCACATAGTCGGGTGCCACCATCTTGGTGTATACCAAGATATACTCCAATATGGCGGCATGAATGCGCAGAATGCGCTGGTGGCTGATACGGCTGCCGCTCGTTCTGCAGTTTCTTTGTTCGGATTCGGAGGCTCGTTGCTTCCGAATACGAAACGGCATTAAAATTTGTTTCCATTGATGAAACGTATGAAAATGTTTTTCATTTTCATTTGTTTCGTCCGAAACAAAAAAATTTGCCCTGCATTAGCTGCATTCTGATATGATTTTTAGCCAAAGCGGTAAAGGTCCACTTTAAGAATCTGCTTTAAATCACGCTCCAGCATTTGATGGGATCACTGTCAGGACACTTTGCCGTTTTAAAATGTATGGTTTCCTCTGCATTTTGCATTATGATAAAAGTGGACATTTGGTGTAAATTTTCAATGGCTACATGGTACCCCCAACTGCTTGGTCTGTAGAAAGGGCCGCCCCCCCCGCCGGACACCGCCGCCGTGCTTCCCGGGCTCCGTTGCCCCTCCTACGGGCCTGGGACCGGCGTCCTTCGTGTCTGCGGGGAGCTGCGGAGGAGGTCGACGAACTTCCGTTCATCGATCCCCTCCCCGTTCTATGGGACCGGGAGCGATGCAGATTGCATCACTTCCGGTCTCTGGGCTGTCAGTTCTGGGCTCCTGCAGCCCAGCTATAAGCTATTGAAGTGTGATCTGGACTTCAATAGCTTATTGATAGCAGTCAAAGTAAAGTTAAAAAAAAAAGTTTTTAAAATAAAAATTAAATAAATCTAATAATATAAAAAAAATTTAAAAGTTAATTAAATTTTTCACTAAATGTTGGGGTTTAATAAGGAGTTGCGCTAATATTGCGCAACATAAAAATTTGCAACTACCACTATTTTATTCTATAGGGTCTTGGCATTCAGAAAATATATAATGTTGGGGGGTTTTAAGTCATTTTCAGGCCCAAAATGTGGAATATAACATAGGTGCAAAAAAATTTAAAAAAGGCCTCAGTCATGAAGGGGTTAAAGCTGAACTCAATGCAAACTGCTAACCACACAGGTAAAATAGGTACAGGAATAGGTCCATCCAGTCCTGAGATGAACCCAGTTCTGCCACAGAGCTCAGTCCTACCTGGTAGGGCAGAAGACCTGACCTTTCTCTTCTGCAGTTTTACTTTCACATACAGATCCCCTCCGCACCCTGCAACTGGACAGTAAAAGAGAAGCAGCAGACGGATGAGCTCATCTCTCTGCACTTTTACTCTTTTGTCTATCAGCATGCTGATAATTAAAATAAAAAAGGGGATAAAGTAGATTAATAAGGTTAATAAGGTAAAAAAAAATTATAAAAAATAAAAAAGTAAATGATAAAGAAAAAAAATGTTAAAAATTATAAAAAAGTAAAAACATGTTTTTAAAACTAACCCTGCCGCCCCCACCATTTGGTTGCCATTCTCCATTGGGGGTGTGTGTTTGGCAGGGAGGGGGGCGCATAGAGGAACCTGGCCTTGGGGCAACAGAGCGAATAAATCCGGCCAGCACATCGTCTCCTGTACATAACGCCAAGGTTCCGAGCACTGAGAAGGGAGAGAGATGCGACTCAAGCAGTACAGAACTCCGGTCGCATGTGAAAGAGTTGGCATAGGTGTTCTGCCTACTGGCCAGCCAGCTTCTACATTCCAGAGGATCTCTGCTGTCTCCTTGCTTTGTAGTGTCAAATTGCAGGATTGAGAATTAAAGCGCCACAATAATAGTCAATTTAATAGTCTAAATACATCGTTATTCAGTGTAGTTTTGAAGGCAAAGTATAGAAATAGCCAATGCATTTCAGGAGCTCACACAAGTACCCCCTTCATTAGGGCTTACTAAGGGAGAATATATATGAGGACTGTGATGGCTTGAAATTGGATGCCATTTTGTCCCAGTGTGTTAAGGTGCCCATACACTGCACGATTATCGTACGATAATCGTATGCGATCGGTTTTTCGTACGATAATCGAGCAGTGTGAACGGAGACGTGCGACCGTTTCTACTGTACGGGCGCACGTCTTCTTTCGAACCAGCATGTTCGAAAACCAGCGGGGAATCGTACGATTCTAGGCTGGTTAGAACGGTGCTCGGAAGACAAATGCCGAGCGGGCCGGTGTGCGCACGCGCACACTGCCCGTTCAGCATTGCGGTCATCGGAAGCCCGCCCCTCAGGGGGGCGGGCTTGCGATGATCGAGAGTGCGATCTGCCTGTCCAAGATAGGCAGATCGTACGTTTTTTTAATCCCTGTACAACCATCGCAAGACTAAAGTCTTGCGATGGTTGTAGAGTGTATGGCCACCTTTAGAATGCATAGAGGTCTTCAGCTGATTAAGCTGCTGATGAAGGGGGTATCTGTTTGAACACCTAAAATGTGTTGGTTATTCCCTATATTGTCCCCTGAATCCTACATTGAACAAAGATGTATCTGCACTATGAATCGGAGTGTGACACTTCAGTTCACAGTCCTGCAATGTGATCGTGAACTATGTCACAGCCAACACTCTGGTGAATGTGGGATGTAAGTAGAGGACAAGTGTGTGGCAGCTGGATTCAACTTATCCAATCATGATTTCTCTATCCAGTCAAACTTGTAAGAGCAGATGGACGTCAGTGTAGAGCCTGCATGACTGGGTTTGGAGAGGCAAAGGATAGCGATGGTTAAAGTAGAATTACACTCAATATTTTTTTCAATAGTGAATCCAGATCAAACAAATATAGAATGCCCAGCAAAGTATTTATTTATATTTTTGCTCAAGCACTTATAGTCACCGTGTTTCTGAACACCTCCAACTTTTTCAGCTAAGCTTCCCAGAACTTCCTGTCCAGTACAAGATCACACAATGGACAATACAATCCCCAGTAGCTGTCCTTGTACTAGCTTGGGAAAGGGAGGAGAGAGGAAGGGTGCAGGTGAGTGGTTTGCCTTGCTGTGCCTGTGTGTTTGTGGAGATTTATTAGCACACACAAAGGTGGCTCCATAAGACCTTGCAAGCAAAAGAAGCCACCCTAAAACAGGATATCAGGGCCAGTGATGAGGGGTCCAACTGTTTCTGATTATACAAAATAGAGGGAGCATGAGGTGAGACACTTACCTAATCAGGGGAAGAAGGGACTAGGACAAGAGTAGGCAAACTCCGTCCCTCTAGTTGTTGTGGAACTACAAATCCCACAAGGCATTGCAGGATTCTCACAACCACAGGCATGACTCCCAGAGACAGATGCATGATGGGATTTGTAGTATCACCACAACTGGAGGGCCGCAGTTTGCCCACCCTTGAGCTAGAAGGAGGGTTTGTAGGTGGATGCCTGATGAAAAAAGGTTCAAGCTTTAGATAGAGTCATTAGCGTTGAAGCAGTGTAACACCCTCCCGCCATCTTTTTTCTTTTAAATGAAGTGACGGTAATTGTTGCATTACGTTATGTTTTTCTTGATGTGTTTTAATATTGTCACAGTAGCCGAGCAGAGTATTCGGGTCTTTGAAGGACACATTGAGAGTAGGGAGCTGTCTCAGGTGTGGCATCCCTGTGACAATGTGATTCATTGGGGTCATGTGATGATAAATTTGGAATCTGCAGTTGCGATGCAATGTCCCCGAGGTGGTGTCATGTGGCTGGAGGCCTAGTATGCAGATAATGGTTTGTTGTGAGATGACCTTCAAGGACCTTAATCCCAGTTACGGCTATTCTGTTGCTTTTTTGCTTTATATCTCATATAACAGCTGCTGTGGCCACATAAATCCAACCCTGGTGTTGTGCCAGTTATTCCAATGGGTGGAGTTGGAGGGTTGGATTTTGTTGGTCTGGTGACCCTGGGGGGACATAGACAATACCCTTATCATGTGGTTTACCAGATGTGAGCATACCAATGTCTGGAGCATTTCCTTACTGGCATATCTACTTTTCATTTAAGCTTTTAGAACATGTTTAACCATTTCAGCTCTTATACCTTTTATACCTCTTATCAACCAGAACACTTGTTTACATTTCCCCCATTGACACACTCAGGGGATCAGAGCTCCTGGCAACCAGTGATGTCACTGTTTGCCAGGAGCTGGGCGGGATGCCAGCCAGAGTATTCCAGCCCTGCTCTTAGCAACCTGGGATGCTCTGGCTGGAAAGGGGGAAGCAGGCACACTGCAAACATTGTACAGCAGAACGGTCATACTACTCTGCCTGCCGCCCTTCCACATGACCTGCATTCGGCTTTTGACAGCTAAGTTAGGTTACACAGTAATGGGCTTCCCCACTGCCTGGGTAACCTAACCTAGTGAGGCCAGAGCTGTAGCAGCCTCTACTTGGTGTTAGAGGCTTAAGCTCTGTGGATGGTTTGGACCAATGGCAAAGCGTCATTGGTCCAAGCTGGCCAATAAAAAAAAAACCATAAACCACTGAGGACATCGATCTCGATGCCTCAGCAGTGATGAGCAAGTGAGGGACAGGTAGGCTCCTCCCTCCCTCCTCCACACATAGCTTGATGACCAGGTTGGGGGGCAGGGTTTCAGTGTGCTGGGGGTGAGGCTTTTACCAAGCTGGGAGCAGGGCATTAGCGTGCTGAGGGCGGGCATGCTGGGGGCAGGGCTGGGGAATGCCTCCGCTGATTTTGCGAAATCAGTGGAGCTCTACATCTCTCCTCTGTCTGCTCATTTGGCGAATCAAGAGCGCAGTTTCCCGTTTAAATGGGAATCTGTCTTTATTAAATATCTAGGCACGAATATTGCGGCGTACTTGCACCAAAGTTTGGCGGCTAACTTTCTTACACTTTTGCAAGCTTTATGTCGTTATCCGTTATCTCAAAAACTGGAACAAGACATGTTATATCTGGTTTGGTGGAAATCTGACCCTTAAAATGAACATTCTTCCAAGACTGGTATATCTCTTTCAGATCCGGTGACTGTTCTGCTATCCTTTTAATGGCTGCTGCTTATTGTGGCACCCTTCTCGTGCTGGAGTAGCTCACACATATCTGGTGTATTCAAAGGAGAAACGGGCTTCCCCAATCCAGTAGCCTATTATCAAGTCTATTATCAAGCGACTGGTGTGGGAATTTTTCCCATAAACAATGGATAGTATTGGAACAAGACTGCTCTGTCATCCCACTTGGATGACTTCCTTGGTTGACAGCGAAACTCACTAAAGATCTTAACTCGCATCCGCACCATATTGACCACACTAAAAGTGGTCAAGATGGTGCCAAGCCTAGTCAGATTGATTGCCCCTCTTCGATGCTATCCGTGATAGGCCACCCAGAGTTTACCCCTGCTAGGGGGATACGTCCTTAGCAAGATTTCTTCAGAGCAAGGAGTATAGGCTCAAGGATTTTCCTCTGGTGCTTCGCTTAACTCTTTAACGGACATTCAAAACATGGTACAACCTTCTTTGGATTTGTGGAGGGCCATTCAATTGCGTCACTTTCTCACACATCTTGTCCCTAGAGGGTCTTATCCATCGTCACAGTTTTAATGATTATGTGTGGAACGGAAGCAAGCTGAGCATACGTTATCATTGTCATATCGGCTTCTAATACAACCTGGAGACTCTTATATGCCGCCCTTTCTGTCTTCAGGTGACCTTTACACCATAACAGAGGAAGGGCACCTTATTCTTCTCTCATCAAGCATCCATGGCATGCAGGAAGCTAACTGGTATAGGGTCTCCTCGGTACTCCACAAGCTTTACCTCCAAGTTTTCGGCTAGAAGTTGGAGATGTGGGGAGGCGAAGGGCACACTTCTTCCCATTTTCTGGTCATGTATTAAGTCAAGAGACTTCTGGTCTGGGGTTAGGACACTGACTATGAGACTCACAGGGATAGATTTGGGGGAAGATGCAGCGGCCTATCTTCTCCACCACTCAGGTCTTTCCAGAAGCAGATATAAGAAATTTCTTATAATTAATTTACGGAATGCGGCCAAAATGTGCATTCCAGTACTGTGGAAGAGCACCACCCCTCCCTTGCCTAAGATCTGCGTCATTGAAAGAATGGAGTGCCTGACAGCCACTCTGAAGCATAGTGAGAATACATTTCGTAAGATCTGCTTCTGCTGGTTAGACTTTTCCTTGGAGTTCTGTGATGTCGTTGCATCTGATGACTCTCTGCCTTGAGCCGTATAACTTTGCCCTGGGCCCTGAACTTTAGTCTTCCCTGACCTCTACACAGGGTTTTTTTTTTCATTATTGCCCCTCCTCTTCTTCTTTTCTCTTTCTCTTTTGTCTTTTCTTGTGCCTGCTTTCTTTCTGTTCACTTCTACTTATACGGAAAATGGAAATGAGGAGCGGATGTAACAGTTGGTCCCTTTTTGATGTTTACCGTTTTCTTCTTTGGATATATGACTGGATTCAATCTGAGTATACCAATTATTATGCTGACATGTACTGGATCGATTATCCTGTTTTTAGTTTTTTCTGTTATTCATCTGTTTCCGCAAGTGGTTATATAAATAAAGAATTTACAATACAAAAAAAAGTCCTTCCTACTACAAAGCACATCAAAGTTATTTGCAAATTAAACACATTTTCTTTTATTAAATTAAATTTTTTCTATGCGACAGTGAAAAAATTACAAATAAAAAAAACAAGAAGAAAATTAACTGTAGAAAAAAAGTCAAAGCAACCGGACTTGCTGTATTTTTCTTGAAGACATTTCACTGGACATCCGACCAGCTTTCCTAATTCGGAATGACTTGTACAAAAATGATCTGGGAATAAATATGGTGAATGTCACTCCAATCCACATAATCTGTTAGTCACAACCAGGTGTTGATTGCATTTGCATAATTGGAGTTAGGAGGTGTTAATAACCTGCCCAAAGAGAGGTGTTAAAACAGCATTGTATGTGGCAGACAATAGATGTCTCACCCCCCCCCACCTCCATTCGAGCTTGGCTTCTCCATTTTTACATAAATGGCCTCTTTCACCCCTCTTTTAAACAAGTCCTCCTCCCTGTCTAGGATGCGTACTTGACTGTCTTGAAAGGAGCGACCTTTTTCCTTTAGATGTAGGTACACTGCTGAATCCTGACCAGAGGGTTTTGCTCTTCTATGCTGTGCCATACGCTGGTGTAGCTGCTATTTTGTTTCACCGACATAAAATTCTAAGCACTCCTCACTGCACTGGACAGCATACACAATCTTGTTCATCTTGTGTTTTGGTGTTGGAGCTTGAAGAGGGCAGCTTGGAGAAGGCACCCTTCAAACCTGAGACATCTGGAGCAGTTTGCTCAAGAAGAGCAGGCCACATTACCTGTTGGCAGGTACAGAAATCTCATTGTGAGCTACAGAAAGCACTTGTTTGCAGTGATTGCCTCTACAGGTTGTTCAAAAAAATATTAGGTAAAGGGTCTCATCATTTTTGTCTATATAATTTTATTTTGATTATTAAAATATTCTGCTGTATCAAACATCAAAATCAAAGTCTGATATTTAATAAAAATGGAATAAACAACAATAGATGCCAATTACTTTTGTCAATTTCAAATAATTTTTTGTGTTCTTTTTTTTCATTGAGGTGTGCCAACAAATTTGTTTTGTAGCTATCTGTAGCTATAGAGGGTCCACCCATACAGGCCCCTCTCTGATTGAAGTCTGAATGATGAAGTATCTCTACTCAGGCTTTAAATGTTAGTACTGGCATTTGGAAAAAGGGCCCCTACGTCCCCCAACCCAGTGGGTTTAGTCATTGTGAGCATGGTAAAACATAGTGAAGATTTTATTACCATTACTATAAATATTTTTTTCTTTAGTCTGGGAATTACAGTAGATTTTATCTCTTCAGCCTCTTCTTGCAAAAGTGCTAATATGATTCTGTGGATTGTCCTGATAAGAACAACAAAAGTTACTGGTCTCCCCAATATACAAGTCTTTGCATTCCTCACTACACTGCACTGCTTATACCAAGTTACTTTACTTGTATTTGGTTGTCTGTGTAGCTCTCCTGTTGTGTTCCCATTATCTAATGCAGCCTTTCTCAACATTTGTACCTCAGAGGAACCCTTCAAATAATTTTCAGGTCTAAGGAAACCCTTGCTACAAATTCAATGGGGGTAATTGGGAAAAAATGCACCTTATATTGGTCTGTGGGAAGAATGTCCTCTGTGGTGGTCTGATTGTTACCCTTACAGACAGCTAAAAATATAATGGGTGTAATGGTGCTGGCTCCTCCAAGTGGCATTGGTCCCTGAACTATGCAAGCACCATCAGATGGGAGGTCAATCAGCCACGGCTCCAGGAACTACTAGCAGCCTCTGGCAGCAACTACTTGAGCCTCTATAGAGCCAATGGCTCTATAGATCCTTAGGTGAGAATAGCTGATCTATTGATTACCATCCACTAGTACCCAGAAAAATGCTTGTTCTAATGGGTTATTTTATGCCCACATGCTACTGGAAACTGGCAGAATAGTAATTTGTTATGACAACATTGTCACCATAACCCTCTCTGACTGGGTAACAGCAAAACAAGAAGAGCCATTTTTGTAAAAACAACCTGATTGCAGTCTAGAACGTCTATGAGAGTGCACATCCTGGGCGGAAGGAAGGCAATAGTTAGAGAAAACATTTGTCCCACCTGCCCTTCCTTGTTGCCATGGCAGCGTGGTGGGTTAGAGGATCTTTGGGGGGGATCTGTGAAAAAAGGTGAGATGCTACAAGGTTGGGGTTGTATGTCATTCCCCCTCATTGGTGCCAGTTGTTGACAGGGCTCGGTCGCATGGGAAGTCAGGAGTAGTCAATTCTGAAGCTGTCCGGTGGGGGTTCGACTAGGCACATGGGTGGATTTCAGTAAATTCTTCTTTTAAGTAATGGACACCAAAGACGTCTTAACAACAGTCAATTGTTAATAACAACAGTCGTTATTTATTTGGTATGTTTCACTAAAGGGAATGAATTAACAAACCCATTAATCATGTCATTTCCATGCAAATATGATTGTCTCTTTTCAGTCTTCACAAGGCTTGAGGTTAAATTTCACAAATTACCAGTGCTGTTCTTGTGTTAACCACAGTGAGCCTTTCATAATTGTATTAAATATATCTACAGGGGTGCTGAGGATTCAGTGTTTTCCTTGCTATCATCACACATCGGGAATGATTGTGTGATGATAGCAAGCATATTCTCCCAGTGTATGAGGACAGTAGTGCAAAGGCCAATCAATGTATCGACAGAACAGACGCAACAATGAGGTTTGCTAATAATTTTGAAATCTATTTATATTTAGAGAAAAAAACAATCCTCTTTTGTAACATTTTATAAAGGTTTTTTTTTAGGAAGAGCACTTGATTGTCTTGAAGATTGTTTTTGAATATAAATTTTATCTTTTTTAATCATTTTGTAACTGCCCTGAGTTTGGCTTTATTTTAATGCAAGGCCATTTCCTGTGCCTGTTCCCTTTCCCTGAAACTGTCACAGGTGGCCGAGTGGTGCAGGAGGAGAGCGCTGTCAGCGGCTGTCATCTCTCCTCCCCGCACTGCTCAGCATCCTGTCACAGATCAGGAAAGTGGTGGTGTGGGCAGGGACAGCCATTGCTGTCACAGGAGGCGGAGCTCTCCTGCCGCCCCGCCCAGCCTCCTGTGACAGCGTGTCAGGATGGAGTGAGTACAAGCAGTCAGTGATCAGTGATCGCTGAGTGTTTCTAAATAATTAAGGACAGAGTATGTTTACTATGTCCCCAATTATGAATGAATGGGAAGTGATGTACAGCACTTCCTGTTCATTCATGATAGTGTGTTTACTATAACCACAATCTCCACAAGTTATGAATGAACAGGAACACTCAATATAGAGGCTTCCTGTTCATTTATAACAGGAGCTGCAGAAAAGGAGATTGAGGACTCGATGTCCTCAATCTCTTTTTCTATTTTAAAAGGGAAATATCAGGGCTCTGTTTAATAACAATGAATACATAAATAAAATATAAAACAATTTAAAAGATTATAAAAAAATAAATAAAAATAATATATTTTAAAAAATGTGAAAAAGTTACAATAAAAAACATTTTCGGTTTTGGTCTGACATTTTTTTTGGTTTCGAAATTTTCATTTTGGTGCACCTCTACTAATAGTACATGCGGATGCTCAGTTTTCCTACTTCAGCATCCATACACACCTCCCCATGAGTAAAGAAAGCTGTCTGCATACTGCAGCCCAAGGCAATTGGCTTTTGGCTTCATAAGCTTGTCTTGGCACATACATGTAATAATGCCCGCTATTCACACAGATGTTAGCATGCAAGAGTGCATAGTGAATGGACTAAAGAAACGCAGTGAAATTAATGGTAAAAGTCACCATCTAATGTCTTCCAAATTCTCTCTTCCAGAATGGCACCAGTTTTCATGTTTTTGACCAAGGCAGGTTTGCCAAGGAAGTTCTACCCAAGTACTTCAAGCACAATAACATGGCAAGTTTTGTGAGGCAGCTGAATATGTGTAAGTACAGAACAGAATGGAAATATTTTTAGATTGCATGCAGTGTTTGTTTTCTGAGAGGAAAAGAAAATTCATCAGAGGAAGGGCTATAGATTATGAATGCTAATATATAAAAGTGCAATTGTTTAGGTGCCCCACATATTCCAGTCATTGTTAAAGATTAGGCCCTTAGACTTACTGTCCCAAGTATGACAATGCTAGAGCTCTGTGTGTGAAATAAACTATGACAACAATCATTTATGTAGAGCCTCCTGTGATCAATTGGTATGAATCATGAAACTAAACTGGTGGGATGGGTGATCATATCTATAGGTGTACACAGTTGACATGCAACTCTTTTTTTTAGCAACTATGGAAAAGAGGCTTGCCTATGGGAGCATGCACAAGTTTCTTTAGTACAGCTTGAACTTGGGTTTTCTTTATTTTATGTTACATCACAAAGGAAATTACATCATGTCTCCTGTGATCTGATCATCAGGCATTGATTTCTGGATAACTGGGATCTTGGGAATTGTTTTGATTCACATATTAAGTTTATTCACCAAAAACGTACACAATTACATGTTAGTTTTGCCTGTTTTATTGTAGATGGTTTCAGAAAGGTGGTGAACATCGAGCAAGGTGGACTAGTAAAGCCAGAGAGAGATGACACTGAATTTCAGCATCTGTACTTTTTGCAAGGCCATGAACATCTATTAGAGCACATCAAAAGAAAGGTAAGACAAACACTGCTAATTTACATTATGATCAGGGGGGTCATTTCTAATTGTGGGGCCATAACATTTGTATAGTGCCCCTGTTGCTCAGTACTTCATTACCAGACACCCAGAGTCACTACTGTAAAGCCATAGCAACCCACGTGGCTCCTATGGTTGATTAGGAAAACTGAAGTGGCGTTTCCTGTTCAGAAAAGCTGAAGTCAGTTCTCCCTGACTTCAGTGCAGTAAGAAGAATTTGCTCATATAAAGTATATTAGCAGTGTAGATTTATTGCCCTCTTAACTTCGGCTACAGATTGAAAATATCCTTGTGTGTAATGCAGTCACAAATCCCAGAGATTCACCTCTGTTAAAACCTTATAGGAGGGCTGAGGTTTGTAGTTATTTAAAAAAGTAGTAGTAACTAGTATTTTCTATAGTGTACTATAATTATATTCACACGCATCACTGTTCCCTAGTAGTGTACTGACTATGGTGACAGCTCTCCTGCTACCTGTCCTAGATACATACTTCATGATAAGATCGATGACACATATTGTCACAGATCTTTCTCTTTTCAAGTTGACATGACTTTCTTAAAGAGAAATACCCTGCTTTTTTCCCATACCCTCTTACATGCTCTGCTCACTAGAAAACATTCTCACCTGTCTAGCGAATCCAGTGTTGTCCTTCTGCTGTGATCCACCGACCCACTGTTTGGGTCCATCTTCTCTGAAATCATTTGGAATATTCTCTCTCTTACAGGTTCTGTAACCAGCCCCAAATTATGTGCGACCAGGTCCACTCACTTGCTATTGTGAGTCCCTGTTCCTGCAGCCCCCTGGGATATGCACGTCACAGGAGCAGAGACCCGTCATTCTCACCTAGGGGAGAACGATGCTGGGGGAGTTGGGGTGGAGCCAGACAGATAGTAAAAAAGTAAACACACATTGGCAATTTGTATTGGGGCGCTGGGGGGATTGCAGGGTGCACAAAAGGACCTGGGGAGTAAATGTCTGGTTTAAGGTAGGTTTAAATATGTATTAATTTTAATGGCACCTAATGCACATGCCCAGTGCACCACAAGGGACTAGCATTTTAGTGCACCACAGCGCTAGACAAAAAATTTGTAGGTGCATATTTAGGTCAGTTTTGGTGTGTTGCCAGCACATTGAATGAATGTGCTGCCTTACCATAACACCTGCTAACATGCAATATAATGACATGCATACAGTGACACACCACAAATATGTGTACCCAACCCCTAAATGTGTATTTCTACTTTTGCAGTCAAATATGACAAAAAAACCTTGATACATTTGTTATGTATTCCTATCCGCATACTGAAAAATAACTTAAATATTTCTTACCTTTTAGATATTTTGTTACAGCAGGCAAGGTGGCTGATTCCAGGTTTTGCTCAGTACCTTCACAGTCCAAGCCACCTCCAACCCTTGATCCCTCACAGCCCCTCCTAACTTTTCAAAGAAAGAGAAATAAGAAAAAACTTTAACCCTTAAAACCCTAACCCAAGTAAAAGCAATTTAAACTGCAAGAAGCATTTTTTTTAGCTTATGCAATCTGAATGGGAACATGTAACAAATTTAAAATAGGTGATATCCCAATTTGGCTGTGAAAGTGAAAATACATTTTAAGGGCATGTCATGAGAGAAGTATATAGACTATCTTTGTTGACCCCCTTCTGAAAGAGTTGGCTGGCTTAATTTCTT
The DNA here is from genome assembly GCF_000935625.1 of Nanorana parkeri. Taxonomy (NCBI): domain Eukaryota; kingdom Metazoa; phylum Chordata; class Amphibia; order Anura; family Dicroglossidae; genus Nanorana; species Nanorana parkeri. The sequence continues at coordinate 67,162 of NW_017307058.1, read as the reverse complement.
TAGAAGTCTCCGACCTAGTAAAGTCATACACCCTATAAAGTCAGAATTTCTTATCTGTATATTTTTACCGGGTCAATGGCTCAAACAGTATTAAAGCCAGAGGATTACTTTGACAAAAAGAAAGTTTAGTTTTAAAAGATTGAATAACCAAACAAAATCACCAAAATTATGAAGAAATCATAGAAAATTAGTTTGGACTTTTAGCTTCAGACATTCAATTGTTGTTAGAAATTGTGGCATACGTTTTGTTTGGTAAAGACTTCTTCTTTAACTCATTCATTACTAGAGGTCATAGATGCCTACACATCCAAGCCAAATACAGCAGTGGCAGCATAAGTTAGTTACCTTGATAATAACTACTGACTAATTTGCCTACACACTCCACCAAAACCACCAAACTTCCTACTTTTAAAGAATAACTTGTTTATTGAAATAATGGCACCCACATTGGCAGGTAGATAGTCATGCATACTCATAGGAGTCCTCAGCACAGCGTGCCTGCAGCTTTCACTGGAATCTTGATCTAGTTTGTATATTTCTTTCAGATGTGTGCAATAATCCAGTGTGACACGTTACCTCTGTGCAAGAACTTCTTGTAATAAAGACCGGTCACTGCTGCTCTCTCTCCTTTTGCAGGGTATTAAGTAGGCATTGGCAGGGTCTTGTTTCCACCCCCTCCTGTAGTTTTCTGCAGGCTGTATTGGATGGGTTCCTCCCATAGCTCTGATCTCTGCTCGGGCTATGTCACTGCTACATCTACTAGTTAAAAAACTGGGTTTTTAAAGGCATTTGGTGCACATAAAGTTGAACTATAGCCTAAATTGCTACTGATGAATGTATTTAAATATTATATTATATTAAGTAAGTATATATTTATATAATATATTTAAATTAGGGTTTTTGGGTCTGGAGTTCAGCTTAAAATAGCATTAAGATGTCCTCAGCTTTAAATGTCATGTAATAAAACTTTGTCACTTTGCGCAGGTGTCTGTTGTGAAGAGTGAAGAGACCAAACTGCGGCATGAGGATGTGAGCCGACTCCTGTATGAAGTCCAGAGCCTGAGGAATCAACAAGAAAACACAGAGTGCCAGATGCAAGATATGAAACAGTGAGTTTAGTGTGCCTATCTAAGATAAAAGGCATGAGTAGGGTTGCACTTAGTATATAAGCAAACTAGGCACATCCCAGAGGCAATTACTTTATGGATAAAGTTTAAAATAGTTTATTACAGTTTTCGATTGGAACTATTTACCTGTATCACCCAATAAAATTAACGGGGGAAGGGTAGAAGATGGTGCTCTCTACTGAGCTCTTTTTAGCCAAAATATGTAATTCTACTGCGCACACATTACAGCCGTGTTCTACTGTGTCCACACCTGGCGCTGGATTAAAAAGTAGCTGATACATACACCCAGCCTTGGGTTATGCGCTACTTAGTAGAGGGACATTGCTGGTGACGGTACGCTAAGTAGGAGGACTTAGGGCTGTTAAAAGGAAAGTAGCGGGCTGTTTTGGCCATGTAGTTTGAGGCCCCTGCCTCTTGTCATCTTTGTATTCAGAGATTGCTCAAGTATTACCCTAAATTACACCAGCAGCAGAAGTGTAACCAATGCAATGGGCTTGATTTACTAAACAGGGTTGTTTTTCTAAAGGAGTAGAAAACTGTAAATGTTCACGTGGATTAGTAAGCTGTGTTCAATAATGCACTACCAAAATTCATTTTTTCCAATTCCCTTGAACATCATTGGGTATGCAAAGTGAACATGAAATATTCCACAGGAAGAGGAATATGTCACTCTCTGGTGCCCCTTAGATTCTGCTACCCACTCCAGCTTGGCAGACACACAGATATGTATATAGTGTAATATGACAGGGGCTTTTCTAGTGCAATTACACTTTAATCACACACAAAATGGAAGCCACCATTTTTTATCAGTGGCAACATTTTGTGAAATATATCTTTTGCATAGCAAAATATTGTTTAAAAAAAAATAACCTTTTATAGAAGCGAAACAGAAAAAAAACAGTGATGCTATTCAGGGGAGATTAGAAGATTACATCAATATTACCATTTATTATTATTTCACTAGAAGCAAGTGACATCACTGAAGGTTAAAACAGAACTGAAGCCCAAACTTTTCTTTTTGGTTTTGGATGGAGTAGAGTAGGGTTATAACTATGTCAGCTATTTTTTTACCATCTGTGTCCTATAGCCACAACAGGAAGTGAGAGGAAATCCCTCCAAACAGAGGGAAATCCCTGGTAATCAGCAGGGTCACCAGAACCAGTGTCCCCATTTGATGATTTCCCCATCTATTCCTGTTTGGGTGACAGCTCAAACTTGGGATTTCCTTTTACCTTCAGACAGCAATAAAAACATGACAGGTGTTCTAATACCTCTTAACGCCATCCAAAAATAAAAAAAATGTATTGCCTTCAAAGTGTAATACTTTTTTCATATTCATAGAGACTTATAGGCCGAACACTGGTTAAATATACAAAATGGTGACCTAATAAAATATACACGTTTATATATTTTGTGGATACAGTGCCAATTATAGCATTGCTGTATATAGGGCAAAAAGCCATAGCAACCAAGAAGATTTCACCTTATAGCATAATATGTCGGAATGGTTTCTCTGTGTTACTTCTGTTCACACTTTGCTCCTTATCAAAGAAGTATTCTGGTCAGCATTTTTTATGTATAAACTGGCAACAAAACACTAGTTTAATTTCAGGAAAAAAATGTTTTTATTTGGCATCCATTCATACACATGTGAAGGTATTTAAAAAATCAGGAGTTTTGTGATCATACTCAGTAGGTCATGACTGGGAGTGATGGAAACCGGCACAGACACAGCATGGCTCTATTGGACTTCCAATGATCTTAAAGCAATGTAGCACAAAGTCCTAATATCTGCTTTAAAAGAACAGCTAAGGTGCATATTACCTGCCCTACCAGCTGCAGTAACTGCAATCACATTTTTCAATTAATTTTTATTTTTTGAATCCCTTAATCAGTGCAATGATGTCATTACACTTTCCTCCATGGCTGCCAACCAAAAGAACTGCCGCTGTGAATTTTGACTTCTTGTAGCTTGCTCCTGCACCAAAATGGTCCCTGATAGCTGCTCTGCATCATCAGGCTTTTTAAATTAGGGCCAATAACAGACCCCCCACAACACATCCCATGCCATAAATTACAAAATACTGTGCCCCTAAACATGCCTTCTTCTCTTTATCTTCTTCACATGAGGAAGGGGGAACTTTCAACCTGGTGGCAGGATTTATAGACCTAAACCTGGAAATGTACATGGAAGCCCTGGGTTTGATGTGGAACTTATTAAAAAACACCTTTGGCCTTTATGACATGTAATTTGTCACATAGACATATTCATTTGATCAGCAGATCTGTAGTCAGTTAAAGTAAATACAGTTTGTTTGATGTACATCTGTGCCAATTATAAAAAAAAGCTTCGGCAAATTTCTACATACGGCAGCTTCCTCCAGATGACAAGAACATGATGTAACTCATTTCATGGGAGTATACTAAGGAATGGGTAAAGTCACACTAAACTCAGGAGGTAAATCTTTAAAATGCATTCAAGTACCTTATTAACAAAAATGGATCTTATTTGTGTATCACTCGGTGGTAGATCCTCAAATCATCTCTGAATTTGTGCTGACACTGTCCTTCCTTTGGAGGGTGGCTACTTTTGTTCCCCATGGTCCCTGTGTGTGCTGTAAAATAGCCACTGCTCCAATCTCGCTCCCGTGATGGACTACCGTAATATACAGGGGTACAGGTACTCTTAGAATGAGATCCTAATAGGTTGGACTTGATGGACTAATGTCTTTACTCAACCTCAAATACTATGTAACTATGTAACTATGTAACTATGCAACTACAATCTCACATTTACTTTACTAATTTGTATTGAGATTTAGAGTTTAGTGTCACTTTAAATTAAAAACACCAATAGCAGATAGGGTGCAGATGGGATCTTGAATAGAAAATGGTTTAAATTGTCATTGCCTATCACTGTTGAGAACCACTCTCCACCTTGTTTCTGCAGCACCCTGTCCCATCCCACATCCATCAGCTCTAGCCATATCTTTTCTAGTGCCAACAGAACTGCAACAGAAACAATATTGTAGTCCCTGGGGCTGCTATAATTAGTAACAGTAAAAACAGTATAACAGTATAATTAATAATGGTAGATCAACAAATCATATACAGAATAAGTGCATCTCTTCATTAACATAGTGGCTGAAATGTTGCAAGCCTACAGAGCTTAGAATGCATCTATAGCCCAAAGTTTTATTTTCATTTTTTTCGATACAATAGTGAATAGATAAAACTCAAGTAATTATGGGGTTTGCCTGTGTAAAAAAACTATATGGGAACTATAGAAACTAGGGATGCATTGACATTTCGGCCACCAAAACATATCAGCTGAAAATGGCCCTTTTGCCAAAAGTGCCATCTTTAATCCAAAGTTGCAGTGCATGCCTGGTTTCTCTCCTCCCCGCTGGGCGCTGCTCTATGTCCCGTCTGACACAGCACAACGTCCAGCAGGGAGGAGAGAAACTGTCGTTGTGAGCGGCCGGCATGTCCTAAGAGGCTGACCTCTCCTCCCGCACCGCCCTGCACGTCTGTGACAGATCAGGAGAGCGGTGTGGGGGTGGAGACAGCTGCCAGCTGTCAAAGGAGGCCGGGCCAGTGATGCGAGGGAGGAGTCAGCTGTCAAAATAGACCGAGTTCTTCTCCCACACTGCTGGCTCAGCCTCCTGTGACAGCGAGTAAGGATGGAGAGTGGGTGCAAGTAGTCAGCGATCAGTGATCGCTGACTGCTTGTAAATAGTTAAGGACATAGTATATTGACTGTGCCCCCAATTATGAATAAATGGGAAGTGCTCTACATCACGTCCTGTTCATTCATGAGTGTGGACATGGTAAACATACTATCTCCACAAGTTATGAATGAACAGGAACACTTAGTATAGGGGGATTCCTGTTCATTTATAAAAGGGGCTGCAGAATAAGAGATTGTGTCCTCAATCTCTTTTTCTATTTTAAAAGGTAAATAACAGGGGTCCAATATTTCCCCAGAGCCCTCAACAGTAAAGTTAAAAAATAAAAATATTTATTTAAAAAAAAGGGGAGGGGGGAATCCCTGTGGGAAGTGGTGACTGACAGTCACTGCTTTCTGCAGGTAGAAGACCGTGAGCTGAGCGATCAGTTGGTTGTGATCACTTAGACACTGTAGCTGTCACATGCTGGCTCTATAGCTGGAGAACTAACACCGGCTCACACTATTGGGAAGAGTACATTTTACTCTCCCAATACTTCGCTTTTAAATATGCCATTTAAAGTATTTTATTATATTTGTTTGATAAGTGCAAAAATACCTGTTGCTCCTGCCAAAAACCTAGTGAGCTCATATCTTTCTGTAGTGAGATGACATTGCAGTGCCCTTGTTGCACTGAAATCCCAAGTAGTGTTATTTGCCTTGCCTGAAGTCTCCTTTGAAAACGATAGAACACTCCAAATCAAGATCACGCAATCTCGGGTGGCAATCGGGTGTACAGAAAAAATGCCTAAAAAAAAAATACAAAGCTAATGCAGCCATAACATCTAAGGACTAGTAAGCTGCAAAGCATGATTTTTTTATTCTTGGATCTAGGAAAAATATATTTTTATTATCATTCTAAAACATAGCACGTGGAAAGGATCAACATGCAATACTCCTCATAAAAACACATAAAACAAAAACAACTTACCCCTTATAAATAACAATATAAAGTGATAATATGAATACTTGCCCATAAAACCAGCAAGTATGCAAAATACTACAATACAATCAGAAAATACAGAAGGTGCCTTTGGATGAATTTCTATTCCTGCAGAATGCAAAAATTATAATCATATAATCCTTCCCTTTTTATATAATTTCATATATGTTATAGTTTTTTTTTTCTTAAACCCGCCCTAGATAGACCTGAGCTAACATAAAACATGTATATTCTCTGCTCTGTATATGCTTAGCTTCTGGAAAAACCTCCACTAATACACCCCCACAAGACTGCAGCTCACCTTATGAAGAGACCTTAAATACAAGGTTCTGTAGCGCCAATCCCCAAAAAATGCTCCACAGCATTATAGCATCAATAATATACCGGTAAAATATTTATTGTTAAAATGCTACTCACAATAAAAACAACAATGAAAATACATGAAAAACTATTTCAGTCGTTAAAACGAAGATCCACCAAGTCCTCCTTGCAGCATATACGTTCAGTTTTCTACGACATCCACCCGATGTATGTCTCTATGTGACTTTGTTTTTCCAAAAGCTTTCACGAAAGTTGAGAGTGTGCCTTTCACATTTTGGGACTACAGATTGCATATGGAGACTGGCTGTCATATTTTTCATAGTTTGTACTTTATATGTGATTTTTTTTTTTTACAGATTGTACATAGATTGTCACAATATTTATTTGAATTTGTTTGCACCTCATTTATAATTGACACTGGTTGCTACATTTTCCATTTCACTTTGCTTGCACTTTCTATCCAATGTGTAAACAAACACACGTATAAAGTCTTTTTGGATATATTCTGATGTTTAGAGCTACATGATATATATATATATATATATAAGTTATAAGCGTGG
>NW_017307058.1:20921-60366 GCF_000935625.1 Nanorana parkeri | reverse complement strand
ATATAAGTTATAAAAGTGGAACATTTTGCTATATATTTATTACTAGTTCTGTCTGTGTACTGGAATAGTGCTTGCGACTTAAATAGGTGTTTTTGGCGCTAAGTAATTATTGTTCAGTGAAAACATGGCAACTGTTTATTAGAAACAGTGCATTAGCAAACAATTGTCATTTAGTTTTGATCTACTTAAAAAAAACTTTTGCTAAGAGTCTTTAGGAAGCGCACAAAGGATGCAAACTGCTGTTGTCCACAATAACGTGTTAAATTTTTTTATGAAGAGCAATACCTTTCGGATTGTTAAGTGCTGGAATAAATTTGCCTTCTTGTAGTCAGTAACTCTTGATGTCCTTTTTTTTTTGCCAGGCAGAATGAAGTACTATGGCGAGAAGTTGTCTCTCTCAGACAGAACCACTCCCAGCAGCAAAAAATTATCAACAAGGTTAGTTCATTGGTCATCCTGTCTTTAGAAACTGGTTATAGAAACACTTGCCTAGAGGATAACAAAAATTATTAGGAAAAGTGTGCGTATTACCCATCGCAACACTTAAATCAGATTATAGCTATAATTTGGTTAATTATTATTAACAACTTTCTTTATAGGGCCCAATATTATGCAGCCAGGAAAAACCATGGTATTATTTAAAAGGAACCATCAATCTATAAATATGGGAGCCACCATTGCTGACTTACTTTTGAAGGTGCAGGGACTGCCATTCTGATCCAGGCTTCACTACTTGATGATGGGAGTGGGCGATGATGCTATTGAGAAGAACAAGGGCTAACAATTATCTCCTGAGCATGCATCTTTAAAAAATTCAGCAAAGTTGGCTCCATGTTTTTAGATTCCAAATAGTAGATACATACAAAAAAATTATAAGAACATGGTGGAAGTGTGAGATTCCTGGAGATTGAAAAGGCACAGTTGGGTAGATTTACTAATTATGGCACGTGAATGTGATAACAGCTGATTAAACCAGTATAAGACTTCATCTAGTGGTTATGTTTCCAAAATATGTTCAGCCAAATAACATCTCTTTGGCAATCACTAAATATCAGATGTATGGGATGGCAAATTCAGTTTTAGTCCTTATCTGGCTGGCTTGGTATATGGACCTCACACAAACAATTATGTTTTACTGCATATGAACCAGAAAATATTCTCAGGTGCCATGTGTGACCTTTCAGATTTGGCTATAGGCATCAATAGGCAAATACAGATTAAGTAATAAGTAAGTATTAAGTAATTGCATCTGCTGTTACACAGCTACCTTTAGGGCTTATAAAATGGGGTGCTTACAGCCAAGCTTTGGGGAGCCAGGGGGCCATTACACATTTTCTGTATGGGAGTGTCAGTAATATATAAGTGCTTTCTCTTGACAAAACAAGTCATGAACCAGCTCTCATGGGTAGCAGAGTAAATCAAGTCTACTATCTAAGTGATACATTAGACACTAGGTAAAAGTGTTGGCAATGGCTTGAGGTACAAAGTTGGACAAATGTCCCTTTCATGGTTGTAATATTCTCCTGTGAGCCAAAAGTGCACCACACAAATCATCCTTCCGCAGTGACTGGTGGGCATGGTAAAAGGTGTGTGTCATCTTATAGGACATGGTCAAATATGGAAAGGAAGGAGCCAAAGTCAGCAATTTCACAAAGAATGAACTGTGGCGGATAGAGAGAAAAAAGCAAGGCCGGGATGAGGAGTAGGAGGAGGGAGGAGACAGTGAGACCAGATTGTGGAAGAGTGGAGAGGAGGCAATAGGGCTTGATAGTGGAGATAAGTGAGACTGTATTATAATTAGATATATAACCTTTGCTCGTCGTTGCAAGCCAAAATCAGTGCTGGAAAGTTTTCCTAGGCCAGCTGCTGGGATTGCATCTCTAAACAGGGAACAGATATCTATATAATACAAGCAGATGTCACCTACTGCAGGTCCCACTCTGATTAAGGCCTAAATGGAGGCCAGTTAGGGTTACCAGCCCAACATATCTTATTTATACAGGCCTGGGGGCCTCCATCATCCATCCTAGTCTTCCATTGTTTCACACATATTAATATCCTTTATTTCATAAATTACATGGCACGGGAGATAAATACATACATTTAAAAAAAGTGGTTTTTGAGGGTCTGTTTAAGAGAACATCTAATATGATGATGAAAATAAAACCTAAATATAGACGGAGGACGAGTTGTGTAGTGTTTTGAAGGCAAGGCACATTACTTTGAATTTGACTCGCAGACTGACAGGAACCCAATGAACAGATTGACAGATAATGGTGTTGGATAGGATGTGGTGGTAGAGGTGGATATGTTTTGCAGCAGCATTCAAGTATAACTAAAGCAAAACATATTCTTAGATTTGGATAGAGTGGTGATGAGAGAGAACTGCTGTTGGGTTTTTATTACTGCTTGTGTATCCATTAGGGAGATTCATTCTCTCTCATTATCTTGATCACCAATGTCACAGGGAATAAGAGCAGGGGTACATTAAAAATTTTGAGTTTCCACTAGAACAAGTATAGAAGGGAAATCATGCAATGGGGTTGCCTGTTCTCATGACAACTGTCTAAGGGGGGATTTCCCTCACATTGGAAAGATATCCTCTCACTTTCAGATGGCAAAAAAAAAGGATTTGCAAGGATTACCTTTTATAGGCATCCAGCAGGCAGAAATTGTCTCGGGAGGACCTCACTGTCATGCACGCATACTTCTATGTCCTTCAAGCCAGTCAATTTACATGCTAGAGTTCCAGGTCTCGCCATACTTCTTGGTGCTCCAGCGGTTAACGTTAGGCCCCATTACTATAGTCCAAACTTCACTCCCTCTCCTCCTTACTATTCACAAAGACACGGCTCCAGGCTCCGTTTTGTGAATGTCCAGGAGGGGTGGGGGGCAGGCATGTGACTGGCTGTAAGAACTGCAGGTCTCATTGACCCCCACTGCAGAGTACCCAGGAAGTACACCTGGCATGTAAAATAACTGATTTGCCGGACATAGAATATACCAGCATGACAGTGAGATTCTTCTGAGAAATAAGAATGTCATGCTAGAAAACATTGAAGGCAGTCCTTCCTTGATTTGAGCTCTAACCTTCCCCCTATTCTATCCTAAAATGAAAAAAAAAAAGGTTTTTGGCTTTAGTTATACGTTAATCATTGATTGTAGAGGTAAGAGTCTAGGTAGTGTAATCGTGGACCCAAGGATACTTGAAGCGGAACTAAAACTTCCAATCCTTTAACCCTTTACAGCCAAGGAAGGTGACATCTTAGTTGCAATGGTGCTGCACAGTACAGCTATGACGCCAGCCATTTGAGGGCCTAAATGTTTGGTTGAGAGCTGAAATGAGCACACTGGCCACCTTGACAGGTGACATGCCTTGAAAATAACAGTTTTGGGAGACCATTAAATTGGTGGGTAAAGTTCCACTTTAGGTTGTCAGGGCGAGAGATACTGGTTATCGTGTTATATGGCCTGTGTGAAACAAAAGAAATAAACATGAAAAGAGTTTTCAGGTTGTTGTCACCAAATACAGTGCCACAGTTTTAAAGTAAAGTGATTCTTGATGAAATATGCTGTTTTTGTGGTTCTTAGACCACACAAAAGGGTGAAAGGGTAATGAGTTCTGAAACTAATATCTGATGCTGTGCTTTTTCCTGACAGTTAATCCAGTTTCTGTTTGGGCAGCTGCCTCCGGGCCCCTCCAGCAGTGGGATAAAGAGAAAGATGTGAGTGCCTGCAGGAGATCACCACCCTCACAAAAACCCCCCACCAAAAACACAAGCTCAGCGAGGCCCTCGGGTGCAGGTCACCTGATCCGGTCACCCTGGTGATGAGCATTGAATGGACCTGCTGAGTCAGATCTGCTGACCGCTGGCTTTCAGAATACTGTGTACAAAATGCCCTCTCAGCTCCTGAGACTATTGTGGGGACAGAGAGAGGGAGAAAAAAGAGGGACTGGCATCCCAGAAACACTCAGCAAAGCCAAATGTCAAGCAAAGAAATACAGGAGATATACCGTAGCTATGATGATGTGGAAATAATCCACGAGACATTACAAGACATTTCCTAAAAAAGATGGTCTGCAAAAACAGTTTTCACTTCAGGGATAGCCAGTGACAATGCAACACAGTCAGGAAAACGGGATTGCTGCAAGGTGTAAAATGTGCCTGAAAACACAGTACAGGACGAATGCAGCTATTGCACAAAATGTGACTATCAATTAAGTAAAATGCTGACACTTACTGTGTGATGAGAAAAAAATCTATTTTGCACACTGTTACTGTATGTAATAAACTTTTTTTTTCTCATAAGTAAATACTAAGCAGATGCAATATGACAAATGTGCTCTAGTCAGTAGTGATGGTAATTACAGTCCTGTGCATATGTCCCTTTATACATAATAACAGCTTGATATTGGCAGTAAAATACCCAACAATAATTTTCACAACACAAAATTCACCAACCATGACAAAATAATGCTCCAATAGGTCCATTGATATGTAAAAACAGGGGTCCTCAAACTTTTCAGTATGAGGGCCGCATTACATGAATATTCCTGAACATTCACAGGGTGAAAAAAATCAGTTTTGTAAATGATTGAATACAATTCAAATAATTGAATAAGTCCCCTCTTACATCCAGGAATGATAATCAGAGTGCCCCGTTACACCCAGGAGTACCCATCAGAGACCCTCCTGGCGTCCAGGAGTACTGATCAGAACCCCCTTACATTCAGGGGTCTCCAGCAGAGTCCCCTACTTACATCCAGGAGTGCCAACAGAGTTCCCTCTTACATCAAGGAGTGCCCAGCAAAGTCCCCACTTACATCCAGGAGTACTGGTCAGAGCTCCTCTTAAACAAAGAGTGCCCAGCAGAGTCCCCCCTTGCATTCAGGAGTGCCCAGCAGCGCCTCTCCCCCTTACATCCAGAAGTGCCCAATAGTCCCTCGTTACATCCATGTGTGCCATGCAGAGTCCCCTCTTACCTTTCAGGTGATAAAACAGAGGATGGAAGCCAGGAGGTGGTGATAAAACAGAGGATGGAAGCCAGGAGGTGGAGCAGGTCTGGAATGAGGAAGTCTGGACCTCCAAAAAATGCTGGGAGGGCAAAATCACTTAATTGGTTGCTTGGATGTGGGGGAATAAAGGGAGTAATCTACACTAGTGAAAGTCACACCTGGCTGGCAGTGGATGTATTGGTCTCTGTATTACTATATGCTTCCACTACCAGCCAGCTTGCCACCAAGAATCATTTTACTTTAGATGAAAAAGTGTTAGTAGCTATATTACTATTAAAATTAGTGTGTGTGTAGTATTTTGTTTTGCTGTAATATGAGTATAAGTTTGCTTGTGGTAATTATATGGACCAATCATGCCCATACTCCCTGGTTTTAGAGGTTTAAGGTACATGTGAACCCTAACTGAATTACATAAATTTGTGGTGCATTGTAAAAGCATTGACCTGTAATTCCTTCACACACCAAAAAATTAACTTGTTAACAATCTCCTTTCTACATATTTTTATGTTTGCCTGGTAGTCTGAGACAGTCATTGTCCGGGTAGTTTCAGTCACTGGACTCACAGAAGCACTTTCATTTATGTCCTCTCTAAAGCCTATCCTTGGTGGATGACGTTGGAGTGGACAATAGGACATCTTAACAGTGCTGTTTAGAATAAACAGTAAGGCTATGGACCACTTGTGGTACACATCGCACATTTCTGCAAGTATTGTGTTAACATAGTGTTAAAAGAGAAACAACAAAACATTCCTACTTTGCACAATATATTGTATGAACCAGTTCTACTACTTTAAACTTGATCCTTGACACAAAATTCCTGCTGGATTTGTTTCCCCAAAAGGCATGGCCACTCACCCCATTGTCTATCAGTCATTTTAATTAACTCATGTTTATAGTATGGTGAAAGGTTAACGTGTTTTGAAAAATTTCACTTTATCTGCCTGTCAAGAAAAGTGTGTTAACAAAGAGGTCCCATAACCTTTCCAATGGCACCCTGACCTAATGCGATCTGCCTGAATTGACAGATACAGCTTATACACAATAAAAACTTTCAGCCTAGAAAAGTGAGAGATTAGCTTTAGGTCAGTAAAAGATTTCCTAATATGGTAATGAGTGTAAGGGTAGCCATATACTTGAAGCTTTCTCTCATTCAGCCCAGCTGGCTATTATACTCAGACTTGCATACAGCACTTGCAGCTGTCTGAATACTTGAACAGTGACTGCATCTTGTTGGAGCAGTTGCTACTTGGTCAACAATTTTCCACCCAGCTCCATCGATTTTTCAATTAAAGTTTGGCAAGACGGGTAGTGCCGACATGGCCACACATGGCTTGATTTTCTGCCAATTGAGCAGGAATAATCTAAGATTCAAGACATGTATGGCTACCTTTTAGGACGTATTAAAGATAGGGAGGGGTTATGTGTGCATGGCTAGCGTAAGCTAATTCAGATTGTGTATGGCTAGCCTAAGTACTTGCTGCCATACCTCTTCAACAATACTATATTCCAACTATATATTCCACTGTTAAAGTCAAATTTGAGACCCCCTCCCCAAACTATATACTGTATTTGTTATGTGTTCCCCTTCATACAGCATAATTATAAATAGTATATATATATATATATATACACACACACACACGCATGTGGTGCATTGTGCTGTGCTATATTATGTTAAACGCACAGATGCCATGCCTTTATCTCAGCACTATAGTGTCAACTGACCCTAAGAATGTTATCAGCCGTACAAAACTGCATGTTGAAGAATAGGTACATTTAACATTTCTGTTCTTCTGCAGACCTCTCATGTTGGATGATGGAAACTCCGCCTTACCGCTATCCAAATTTAGTAGACATCTCCCAGTGGACTCACTGCAAGACCCATATTACATCCAATCGGTGAGTCTAATTTTCTAGTATTTTGAACCTCAAGAGCTGAGAGCTATAACCAGATTCCCCAAGAATGTAAGAAATCGGTAGGGGTTTAATTCCTGCACTTGTCAAGCACTGAAATGTCAGCTTTGGTTAGACTTATAGATAATTGGACAGAGTAATTCATATCTAAAAGTCATTGATTTCTTTACAAGCCTCTAAATGTAAGAATTAACTAAAAGAGGCATTCATATCACTCAATTTTATTCTCACACATACCTAGATATATAAATCTGATGTTATCAGCTAACAGTAAATGTCATGTCAAATAATCACATACCGGTACTTGCTATTAGTAGTCACTGTTATATTTGTTTTAGCTACTATGTCTTTCCTTTTCCAGGAGAGCATACAAACTGGATAATGAAGTAAAAAAGTGGGTCAATGCACCATTAACAGCATAGTATAAGGCCTCCTCTCAGCACTGACAGCCAACAACTTTGTACTGACATAGAAGCTAGGGCACACATTATTCTGTCCAGTAGGGCATCTCTGTGAGACATTATGATATTAGACAATGTTAGCTCAGGAACTAGCCAAAGGTGCAATGTTGGAGCTCAGTGTAAATTCTTTGTGGATGCTATCTTCCCATCTGTCACCCATGGCAGTGGCAGACGAGTGGAATTATCAGAAATTACGCCATAACCAAAAGTTACAGTCAGGTAAATATTGCACTGTATGCTAAAATTACATACTGGGTCTCTTTTATCACTTAACTATGACTAAGGGATTTTGCTATCCCTATGTCTGGATCAGCTTGTTAGACAAGAAAATAACCTGTCACATGTAATATTTTTTGACCTATTTAGTAACTCCAGGCACTGCACATTCCCGAGAGCTGTACATTTTGTATACAGAAAGGTAGTGTATACCATCAGCCCTTAAACCTCTTGACACCACTACAGTAGTACAATAAATATCTTCTTTCATTTGTTGTGTAGATGCAGTAGAAGCCACCTATTTAATTTCTATTCAAATGTTAGCTTCTGTATTTGAGAACAGATTATAGTGTGTCCCAGTATTTCAAGTGGGTTAAGAAGCCTACTTAATCCTTATAAACACCCATACTTTTAACTCATGCTCTCATTGTTTACAGTCACATATGTGCACATAACATTGGTCATAGGTCTATGTCAAGAAGTGAATACATTACCTTGAATATGTATGAACATTTACATCCATTACAGCTATATTACAGGATAGTGGTGGAATGAAAAGTACAAGCATGCATATGTACTTGGTTTGGGCCCCTTTTGCAGCACTTACTGCAATTACTTTTGCACGATATTCTAATCGAGTTTCACCTGTATATATGTTTAAAGTGTGCAGTTATATCAGAGTACCCCCATCCAAGACCTGCCCTTCTAATTTTTTACTTACCTGTCCTAAGCTTGTACTCTATCTCTAAGCTTGAAGTCTATAGGAATAAATGGGATTGCAGAGCACATGTCCTGGCATGGCTAGGAAGATGTATCAATGTGTGGCTGGATTAGGGACAGGTAAGTATTATACTGGAAAGGGGTGGGGGTTGCTTCAATATAAGTGTAAATGCACAAAAGATGCAGTTACACTTTAAAACCTGTAAAGACCTTAGGCATTGTTCAAGATGGCAGAGAGTCTCTAATAACTTGGTTTACAGTACATTTAGTGGTATTTTCCCTCAAGTATTTTCCCTCAAGTAAAGTCCTGAGGCTTTGTACGCAATCTGTGTGCATAGGGTGTAGTACTTCTGATTACATATCTAGTGTTTAGAAAGAGAAATGTTTGACGTATACCAGTTCCTTAAAATGGAATACACAAATGATGACCCTGTATGAAAAGCAATATACCTATATGATATCATGTATTTACATAAGCCCAATATGTGTTATAAGTATAACTGTATTTTAGAATATGTATAGTGGTTAGCACTTCTACTTTGCCGCACTTGTGTCTCCAGCTTAAATACTGTTGAGGATGCTATCTGAATGGAGTTTGCATTCTCTCTCTGTTCATGTGTGGGTCTCCTCACACACTCCAAAGGTATCCTGGTAGGTTTGTTGGATCCTGCCTAAATTGGCTCTAGTTAGTATTGTGTGTGTGTGTGTGTATGCATGCATGTGAGATAAGCACCTTAGCTTGTAAGCTACATAGAGCAAGGACTGATGTTAATGTACAGTATGTAAAGTGCTGTGTAAATTGTCGGCGGTATGGTAAATGCGTATAAAAATTAATATTTAATTAAATGTTCCTTGTGCAGCCGCCCACAGATCCAGCATCCTCTTTAAGCAGTCCTGCCGTTGCTGCTGGGCCTATCATTTCAGATGTGACTGAGGCTCTGCCTGCCAACTCCGTAACTGAACAGCCAAATGCAGATGGAGAAAGGTAGCGAGTGCAAAGGAGTATTAAATGCTATGTATTGAATGTGTAAAGATGACAATGATGACTGAATGCAACCTGAACAAGATGCATATACAATTAATCTGAGAAATGTTGCAACATAACGAAGGTGAGCAGGGATAAAACAAGAGCCCATGGGATTGATGCAGTAATTGAATGTATCCGCGGCTAAGAGATCATTGGATTGATGCAGTGTTTGAGTACAAGGAAGTATTAATAGAGCCATTGGTAATAATGTTTTGTGTGTTTCCTCTCTTCCTCTGGACCTGATCACTAAAAGGTGTGGGTTATTAAGTTGGCATGTGTCCAGAGCACAGAGGAAGTGGGGCTTCAAACTTAAAGGAGAACTATGGGGTTAAGTCTTTTCCCCATAGTTCTCCTTAGGGTAACGAGAGGACACAAACTAGCGTCCTCCCCTCACCCTAGGCTCAGTATATCCCGTCTCAGTATACCGCGAGCTACAGCTCACGGTATACTGAGACGCCGCAGCTGAAGCGGATCCCGACAATTGTGACTGAAAGCTGGCTCTGCCTATAAACAGAGCCAGCTGTGCCCTCCCCCGTCCGTTCCGCCAGTCAGCGCGGATCGGAGCGGGGGGGATCCAGCCCCTCCCCTGTCACGGCTCTCTGCGGGAGGTGAGCGAACGCCGGTATGTGTGTGTATAATGCTTTGGCAAATGCCAAAAATGATATCAGTAGCATTACCAACATTCTTATTTAAATGTACTTTATAAATCAAAACTAATTCTGATAGACATACCTACCTTTTTATAAACCCAGGCCAATTTTTAGTTATTAGAGATCAGGGATGTGCGGTCAGGGGTGGCAGAGCCTCACCTAGAATTATGGAGGAAAAAGCTGTAAGCTTCAAGTCTGAAGCTGACAGCTTTTTCTCCATTCAGATCGGCATCTAACAGGTTACAGAGCAGGGAAATCCTCCCCGCTGTGTAACCTGTCATGGATGAGGCGCTGCCTGTTAAGTACAGGCAGCGCTGCATCCGGCTTTTGACAGGTAGTTAGTGAGGGACAGGGAGGCTCCTCCTTCACACTAGCTTGGGGATAGGTGGGGCTTTGGGAGGTGGGCGGGGCTTCGATCAGTGGGGGGCAGGGCTTCAGCTGGCAGGGGAATGCCTCACCCGGAATATGAGGTACCGCACGTCACTGTTAGAGAAACTATATTGTTTTGTATGTCTTCCCTAAAATTACTTTCAAATAACACACAACATCAGTGAAGCTCACAGGTCTGTGGTTACTCAATTCAAGCCTTTTATCCTTTTTACTTAAGGGTTTTACATCTGGTGTATACCAATCTAGAAGGACAGCCCAAGTTGAAACAGAGTCCTAGTAAAATAACATAGATCTGTTTCTAAATTGTTGAGCTTACAACTTTGTGTTATATAGCCATTGACCCAAATGCTTATTCATATTTAGGAACAAATGTCTCCTACTCATTAAAGAAGAACCCATCAGTCCTGGACTAAAGGGATCAACAGACACAGATATGTCTTTAACAAGTTGCAGTGCATGCTCAGATCCCCCAGTGTTGCCAGTCGCAATGGTTCAATCTATACTGGAAGGTAAAGAGAGCTGCAGCCCACCCCAACCCTCAGGATCTCAGCAACTAGAGGCACGGGGACGAAGGAATCCACTGGAGAGGTCAGTGGCACCACAACAAAACTAAAAATTTACTTTTATTCTATGAGCTCAGTCCATATATACAGTTAGTTATACTGGATCACTGGCTAGATTTTTGTCTGAAAGTATCTGTACAGAGGAGATAACCTACTTTATTGTCCCAACTTACCTTTTTACTGGGTTTTAAGGTGAACTTTGCTGATCAGTATGTCTTGAGTTGTAAGTATCCAAGACAAATAGGGGAACAGAGCTGCGGAATTTTTTATCTAAAGCTGAGTATACACGATTAGTATTTTGTTTTTCTTTTTAACTTTTGTTCGATTTGCTAGTAATTAACAGGGTCAATTCGACTATGAATTTCAACTGTAATGACAAAAAAAATATGAAGGAGCAGGATGGAATTTTTTTGTGAAAAATACTAAAATGTGGTTTTCGTTCGGGAAACTATACTTATTCCAAAGTGGAATGTTAAAATCAAACAAACATTTGAACAACATTCATCAGGTTTCTGTCATATCAAATGTTCTGAAGATATTTTTCATATAAAAGTTCATACAAACATTTACCAGTGTATACCCAGACCTAGGGTAATCAGGGCTTTGGAGGTCTGTCG
This sequence comes from Nanorana parkeri, assembly GCF_000935625.1. Lineage (NCBI taxonomy): Eukaryota > Metazoa > Chordata > Amphibia > Anura > Dicroglossidae > Nanorana > Nanorana parkeri. Next base: position 48,791 of record NW_017307058.1, on the reverse strand, counting down.
GCCAGTCTTGGAGTAAGTCAACCAATGGAGTAAGGAAAACATACAGTATGTGGAGAGTCTTGCAGAGGTGAATACATTCAGTATTAATAGATATACCTAAATTCTTGCTTTCCTTGTAGAACATGCTGCTTCTGGCTCTCATTGATGCTAGCCACATGTTTGAGGGTTTAGGCTCTTGGTCACATGATCTTAGCCTTCTTAAGCTTTTAGACATGTGGATAGCACTAAGGAGGATCTGGAGCAGCATTCTCTAAGAGAGGTAACTATTTCTGCCGTTTTGTTAGTCTTTGTTTATCCACCCAAACAAGACTGTTAACACAACTTTATATACCATTTTAAGTATAGGTCCACCTTTTATGTAATACAGTCAATAGGTAACAAAAATAAAATCTATGCAATTCGAATATGAAAGGCAGAGCAGTTAACCAGAACAACCAATTATATTCCATGATTCATTTTCCTTTCATAGGATGAGATCCAACTATGAAAACTGGATTGCGCTCCTTTTGTTTCACTTTTCACAAATTGGCATCTGCTTTTCTTATAAATTAGTAAAAACAGCAGGAATGGAATTTTACATTTCCTACTAAACCAGTGGTTCTCAACCTGTGTAACCTCAGGACCCACAGTTGTCCTAGGTCATTAAGTCGCGAGCCGAGTCGCACTGCAATAGAATGCACGGCATTGTGGTACAGCGCATTCCGGTGTGGGTGATTGAATTGTGAGTAGAAGGTGTGCTTGGGGTCCCATTTAAATGCATGGCAATGCAATGCACTTCCCACACCAGAACGCGTAGTAGGTGCGATTGCATGGTACAGTGCGTTAAATGCACAGGACTGTTAAATTAACGCACTGTACTACTGTGAATGGGCCCTCAAAAACACAATCTCCCATACACACATTCCAAACAAAATTATTATTTTTCCTATTTTTTTTAAAGATCCACCTAGTCTCCCTAGCTTATGAGAACTGGAGTGGATCCCCAGCCTGGGGTCCAGTGTGGGCTGCTGTGCTATGATGGAGCTCCATCCATATGTGCATTGCTTGTACAGCTCCCTTGCTGTCAGGGCCCGTCAGTGAAAAAAGGTATGGTGGATCACAGCTGCGGTTCCAATGGTTGTTTTATGCGGTTGTCAGGCTAAAATCCCAGGCGGCTCTCTCAATCACAAACGGAGAGTTTGGGATTTAGTCATCATGGACCGCTAAACAATAATCAAATAATAGGAGAAGTAGTTCAAAAGAATATTAAATCATATTCCTCATTTAGGCAATCCTATCTGGAATTGTGGTATAATCGCATAAGGCAGTCTCTATGTCAAATAACAGAAGCAATTCACTTTGGACAGCGTAGGTGGAATTGTATTGCAGTGAAAAGAGTTGATACCGTGAGTCTCCACTAGGGGCAGCGTATAGGAACCAACACAAATGCAGAGTAGACTTTAGCAGATACTTGCGGTTTGGTTGTATGAGCGATCAGCTGCATTCAAGAGGAGTCCAGTGGAGGCTGGCTGCTGGGGATATGTTAGGATCCGTTCGGCGAGGTTCGAGGCAGGTTGGAGAGGTTCCTGGAGTGTTTGGGCAATTATCCCAATAATCGAACACTCCACAGCATTCCCGGCAGGTTTAAATAGCCCGCGGCCGTGACGTCACGCGGCTTACTTCCGCGTTCCAGCTTGGAACGCACAATAGCTTCCGTCATGGGTGAGGAGGCCTGCGGCGGTCTCCCCCGCCGATGTGTTCCAGCCTGGAGCGCAGTCGGGGAGAGCCGCGAACCCGAGGGACATTACACTTGCACACCCTGTAGAGGTGCTGGCAGCCAGAATGTGACGTCACTGAACACGGGGTTGTGGGTCACGACCCACCAGTTGAAAACCAAGGTACTAAATGATCTCTGCTACCTTCTGAATATTTCACAAATTGGCATTGGCTTTTCTTGTAAAATTAAATTCCTGCTTTATTTTACTAATATGTATTCCCAACTGAATAATGATCTGAATAATGGGAACCCTCTCTGATGCTCTTGTTGTTATTTTTTCAGACAAGAGCTTCCAGACACCTTGGATAATACTGATGTTAGTTTGGAAGGGCTTCAGCTGTTGCTTAGAAGTCAACAGTATAACCTGGATTCAGCTGCTGTTCTGGATGTGAGTACGTTATCCTGAAAGTCTATGGTCAGCTTTAAAATTTACAATGTATTAATTACTGAGGTATCTGATAAAAGTGGAAGCTTTTGTCAATAAAACAATGGGATAAGAAAATAGGTAACAGATGTGTTGCAACTGTGCCCTTGCTCCAAGGTGTCAAGACTGCCTCCCTTGTGAAAATCAAATGCCCTCCTCACTTCACTTTTTAATCACCTTAAACAAAATCTGTACTTCAAAAAAGTGGAGGCTGTCCTTGTAGACCTCCCATTTTGAGAAAGACTGCCTGGTTGGCATGCTGATTCAGTGGCTTCCTTAATTTTGGTGATAAGTATGCAGATCAGTTCTGCCTTTACTTACACTATATTGCCAAAATTATTGGGACACCCCTCCAAATCATTGGCTTCAGGTGCTCTGTGAAATTTCCTTGCTACTAAATATTCCACATTCAACTGTTAGTGGTATTATAACAAAGTGGAAGCAACTGGGAACAACAGCAACTCAGCCACAAACTGGTAGGCCACGTAAAATGACAGAGCGGGGTCAGTGCATGCCGAAGCGCACAGTGCGCCAACTGTCTATAGAGTCAGTAGCTACAGACCTCCAAACTTCGTGTGGCCTTCAGATTGGCACAACAACAGTGCATAGAGGGCTTCATCGAATGGGTTTCCATGGCCGAGCAGCTGCACCCAAGCCTTACATCACCAAGTGCAATGCAAAGCGTCGGATGCAGTGGTGTAAAGCACGCCACCACTGGACTCTAGAGAAGTAGATACGTGTTCCCCGAAAGTGACAAATCACACTTCTCTGTCTGGCAATCCAATGGACGTGTCGGGGTTTGGCGGTTGCCAGGAGAACGGTACTTGCCTGACTGCATTAAGCCAAGTGTAAAGTTTGGTGGAGGGGGAATTATGGTGTAGGGATGTTTTTCAGGGGTTGGGATTGGCCCCTTAGTTCCAATGAAAGGAACTCTTAAGGCTTCAGCATACCAAGACATTTTGGACAATTTCATGCTCCCAACTTTGTGGGAACAGTATGGGGATGGCCCCTACCTGTTCCAACATGACTGCACACCAGTGCACAAAGCAAGGTCCATAAGGACATGGATGAGTGAGTTTGGGGTGGAGGAAGTTGATTGGCCTGCACAGAGTTCTGACCTCAACCTGATAGAACACCTTTGGGATGAACTAGAGTGGAGACTGCGAGCCAGACCTTCTTGTCCAACATCAGTACCTGACCTCACAAATGCGCTTCTGGAAGAATGGTCAAACATTCCCATAGACACTCCTAAACCTTGTGGACGCCTTCCCAGAAGAGTTGAAGCTGGTATAGCAGCAAAGAGTGGGCCAACTCAATATTGAACCCTACAGACTAAGATTGGGATGCCATTAAAGTTCATGTGCGTGTAAAGGCCGGCGCCCCAATACTTTTGTCAATATAGTGTATATTGTGTAATCTGTGTGCCTATTCTAGCTCAGTGACTCAGAGTACTAAAGATAAAGTAGGAAAATGGCTCCAAAAATTTAAACCCATAAGAATGTTAGGTGTAAATGATTGTCTTTTAATTGGAATTGAAAGCCAACACGTTTTGAGTTAAAAGGATCTCTTGGATGTGCAGTGCCTGATTTGGAAGAGAAAAATTTAGCTGCTATTGCATGCTGTCTTCTGAAAAGTCAGGAATGCTTCTGCAGGAGCTGAAGAAGTGGAATTATCTTACCCTTGAAACACATTGGCTTTCACATAATAATAAAAGAGAACCATATGCACCTAAAAACCTTAAATTGTACATCTTTTTAGCTTTTTTCTTCTTCATCTTAAGTTTTCACCAAAAGTCCCCCAGTGGGTGAAGGGAAATTCTGATTTTGGCACAGCATAACTGCTTCCTCAGTTACATCTCTACTTTTGTCCAAACCTTTCTCAGATGGTATTAAAGGCAGAGACAGCCAGGCAACTGTTATTCATAGAAGGTGGTTAGCAATGACAATAGGCATATTTTCTAATCTGACCATACATATCCTGCACACTCCTATCCGGAACATATGGCCCACTGTCATGACCGCCACAATCCTGTCCTGCACATAAGGCCCACCTCCTCATTCCCGTCCTGCATATATGGCCCACTGTTGAATCCTTGACATTCCTGTCCTGCTCATAACACTTTACAAGCCATGTACTCAAGGGACAATGAAATAATGGTAGTCCTGAGCAAATATATGCAGGATGAGGAAATGTTAACACACTCTTGGGAATATGCAGAAAATCCAATAAGGCATCCACAGACTGAAATTATGACAATAAAAAAAGAGAAGGAGCACACGGATCTTGTGCAATAAAAAAAAAAGATTAAACATTTACTGAATCAAAACAGTGGGTGGCAACTGACTTTTTCTTTTTTTAAATAATAAGATTTTATTTCAATTTTGCAATGTACAAAAATACAAGAACACAGAGAAACATAATACAGACATGTCCGGTCATCCACCTAGTCCCATCGTAGGCAGTCACATTCCATTTCTTTAGAACATGCACAGTGGGTAGATATGCATATGCTCTCTCAACTAATACTCTGTAGTCGCATGTAATGTAGTGGGGCTGTCGCACATATCAAAAGGCATGCGCCTTATTTTGTGTACTGCACACCTCTCATGGAGTGCGTGCGTGCAGAGCATACGGCCGTGCTGCATCCCAACGGACCAGACAACATACGACAACATACAATAACAAACGGGGGGTTAGGCACACACGGGACTCACAACTGGGGGGAAAGGGACATACAGGGATGGACATCACAGAGAAAACACAGGGGAGAGGGGAGGCTCCATCGAATCTAGCATTCCAGTTAGGACCGCAGGGGCATTAGGTAGTTGCAGTAGAGACAATATCCCAGTGCTCGCCCAACAGGAGAAACCCAGACCCTTTATAAGGCAACTGACTTTTTCTGCTTGAAACAGTGCACATCAAGCCAGGGGTGAATGTGTTCAGATACAGCTGCCACTCCTGAGGACAGGACCCGCTGTGGAGATCTTGAAACCAGCAGTTTCCACAATCACTTGGGTGCACCTCTAGGAAAAGTGTACCATCTGCACACCTCTACTGCCCATTCTGGAACAAGAAACGTTTGCTAGCTGTGGAAAAATGAATGATTTACACTAAAATACATAACCACAAAGTACCTAATTGTGAGGCTATACACTACACCAGGCCTCAAAATTTCCACTCGCCCCCTCGCAATTGGCGAGTGAAAATTGCAGGGGGCGAGTGGAATCTCATCGGTCTGGTGGCGAGTAACTTTTAAGGCCTGGCTAGTAGCTCAGAACTTGACATTTTTTACAGGTTTTATGCTTTTTGTGTTATAGTGTAGAATAATATATACTACTTTTTTCAGGTTTTCAGTGCTGCTCTGTGTGTGAGTGAATGGAGTATTCCAGCCATGGACACCAGTCTGTCACCGGTGAGAACCTTTTAATTAACATGTTATTTGATAGGGAAGCGTGAGATGAATCTCTTCAAGCCCTAAAGTGTCATTCCAATCTAACCTTTTTTTAGACAGAATGGAGAAGAGTTAGAACCCTCGCCAGGGTTTATTGAGGTGCCCCCCACTTCCTATCTTGGTCAAGAAGTGGAATAGATCACCCCAGCTGTGACAGGAACAGCACAAAGATCTGATAGTGGTTAATTTCCTTCCCACATCACTAAAAATCAAATTTATATTGCTGTCTATATCCCAAATGGAGATATTTCTCATTTTCTGTCTTAGTGACCACTATCACTGGCACAAGAGGTGAAGGAACTCCTACCCAGCAGGGACAGCAATAACATTTGGCAAGAGGTTCTAAGTAAAAAAGATTTTTGAAAAGTCTGACTAGTTGTGCTTCGGCTGAATTTCCGAACCAGAAGTTCCATTGAAGTTAATGTAAATCTGAACCTGGCTACAACAAGTATTTATTACTGAGTAGTAAATGATGCAAAATAGTGCAGAATGATTTGTGAAGCTCCTGGTAGCCCTGTCTCATGAGATGATGGGGCCAAGAAATATTCTACCAGGGATACTAAGATGAAAGACTTGGTAGGTGGACTTGGTGGCACTACTAGTCAAGTTGAGGGTGCTCAGGCAATAGCAGAAGGCAATATAAGACAAAATTAACCTTTGAAGCAGCCTGCGGTCACGTTCAGAAGCCTTTTAGAAATCTGAACAATGGAATTTTTATTTGGCTTTTCAACTCTGTGATATTCACTCCCGATGTAATGTTATTCAAAATTCTTAACTGTAGTTCTAATACATCTTCACTCTATTGAAAATAAAATTACGTGGAGCCATATTTTATACATACTCAATAAAGAACAGGTATATATTCAATCTGTTCAGTCTAACCTATATTTAGCAGCTAAGCCAGATACAGCTACGGGCAGTACTGTATCTGTCTGCGGCCTGTCAGTTTCTATGAAGAGCATTTCAATGACACATGTATGGATGTATACAGATAAAGTCTCTGCTTAAAAATAACTGCTTATTCAGCAATGCAGAGAAGAAGATAGTTTCTGAATGGTCGCTATTGATTTGTGTATTTTGCACATTCTCACAGTTCTTTGCACAGCTTTATTGGATAAACACACTAGGATATGTACTATAACGGGTTGCTTTTCACTGAGCTTTGACAATGGAATTTTTTATTTTAGATGCAACAGCTCTCAGTAGATCTGGAGAAGAATGTGGCAGAGATGCCTTCTAAAGGGTTGAATCAACAATTTAACTCCCCCTGCACAGGTAACTGCAGTTATTGTTTTGTGTTTTTACAACTACCTCGGCCTTTTGTCTGTAAAATAGATACCAACTTCTGATAATTAATTTTTTCATTGATATATAAATAACAGATTGCCTGGGCCTTATTGCAGCAAAGTGGTATCAGCAGAGCCAAGCAGCCTAATTAGACTAAAAATGGCTGCACCCATGATAGGCCACTGATCACAGGATTTTGGTTGGTGATTTAGATTTTCCTTCTTGAAATATCTGGACTTGGGTTAAATTGGAGAATTGCTTCCATCTTAAAGTGTATGCCAGGGCAAAAAACAAAAACAAACCCAACAACATTCAGCCCATTCCTGTATGTGTATCCTCTTGCAACTACAGAAAAATACCTGCCGATTACCTGACAGTGATGCATCTACTGCATTGAAATCCCAACCAGTATTGCCAGAGGGCCAGGTATCCCCTGACCCTCTGTGTCCCTCTGCACATGCATACACTGATTTCTTTCCCAGCTGCTGCCTTCATTCCCTAAAGCTTGTCCACGCACTATAAGGGGTCTATTCACGAAGCTGCAGAAGGATCTAGCCGTAGCTTCGGCCGATCCTTCGGCTAGCTTTGGCCCCAGGACCCCTTCGGCTCAGTAGAACTGAAGGGGTGCTGTACGGGCTATTCACTATAGCCCGTACAGCTCCCGAACGTGGCCCAGCGGCTCAGTCGAGCCGAACGCATATGCCATCAGTCCATCAGCAGAGGGCGGGTACAATGCTAGTTTACTATTGGCTATTGCAAATTGAATTAGCCAATAGGAATCTAGCAATGCAATCCAATGGGCAAACATTTTTTTTTTCTATTCTGACATGGCTCCGTGTCAGAATAAAGAAAAAAAAAGAAAAAGCAGTGTTTCTCTCCTGGGCGGCCGGGAGTGGGAGGCTCCCAAGGTGCCCGGGAGAGGTTTTTTGTCGTTTTTTTTTACGTCAGCAGAACCGTCGGACAATAGAAAACAGTTGGGCGGAGCTAGCTCTGAGGGATCGAGCAGAACAGCCGAGCCAAATGCCGCTCAGCGGCATTCGGCTATTCACTCACTGCTGTTCGGCATCTATAAGAATAGGCCGAACAGCAGTGAGTAGCCTGCCGGAGGTTCGGCTCAGCCGATCCAGATGTTGGATCAGCTGAGTCGAACTCCTTCTGCACTTCGGGTCTGCCGAACATGCTCAGCACGAAGCCATGCAAAGCAAGCCAATGTATGGCTGATTTCAGCCGATATACGGCTGAAATCAGCCATACCACCCTGAAGTGAATAGCCGAACAGTGTTCGGCTCACTTCACTTCAGGTCGGTCATTCACTCGGCTGCCTACGGCAGCTTAGTGAATAGACCCCTATGTGTAGGGAAAGGGCTCTTAAGAGATGTAGTTCTGGGGGCATGCCTACGCCAATACGAACTATGCTTTTAGCAGCTGCCCCTGCAAGAATTTCCAAGCCTCATAATAATATCACAGGAGGTAATAAAAGCTATTCTCACGACACAATATAAGAAACAAATATTACTGGGGCATGATCTAGGAAGAAAAAGAGGTTTGGGGACAATTGTAGGTAATGCCTGGACATGCACTTTAAGTAGCCAGAGCATTTACTTATCAGTAAGGACCTTAGGGCACTAGAAGCTAGTAAACATCTAAAGGTTTTCTGTATGCTCACTAAGCTAAATATGATACCTTTCACTAAAGCACTCACTTAACACATAAGCACTTAAGGTAGCCGTACATGGCTTGGATTTTGGCTGATTTCTGCTAAATCGTCTGATATTCGAGCAGTGGGTAGCCCTATTAGCACCACATGGCTTCTCAAACTTCGATTTAAAAATCGAAGGGGCCCAGGTGGAAAATTGTCAGTCCAATTAGATTCAGTCACTGGTTGGGTATTCAGACTGGTTGGATATTCAGACAGCTATGGGCAAAATGAGAGAAATCTATGCATGTTTGGCTAGCTTATGACACCACTGTTTTTAGCCAACATTCAACGGACCATTTCTTAGCCTAAGCCTTTAAGTATTGGGATGAGGAGCTTCAGACATGAGGTTTACATCAAAGATGCAGTTGTAGGACTATCTCCATGTTATAGTACTACTTTAACTGTATGCATGTATTTTACTTTGTAATATGAGGTGGCATCTTAGCACTGTGTGTCTCATCTGAAATGTATTGGATTTCAGATTATTTGATTAGCATTCCATATGTTATATTATTAATTTATACATATTTTCTGCTCTTGTCTTCTCAGGAAAAGAAACAGAGCTTGAGAACACAGTCCCTTTCCTGACAGAAGAGATGGTTAATTTATCAGGGTCCTCATCCCTTTTTGGAACAGATGACAGCGTGGTGTCTTACCTCTCAGGTGGGATAATTCCAGGAGACACTGCCCTTAACCTGCACCCAACAGAGGATAGAAATTAGTGACCTTTACATCTAACTATATGTTATAAATAAGAGTGCCTTTTTACAGGACCGCTGTATGTTTCAAAAATGAAAATGAACCTTCTGCACTGTATAACTAGACTATGAGGTTCTCCATACAAGAGTTTTAGTTTCTTAGTGGTACATTGGATGTGGCCCATGTCAGTCAATAATATGAATTCTGTACTCTCTTATGCCCTCCCTTTAGTGCTTTTTCTGCCAGTTACTGCCGATGTGAGTGTTCAGAGACATATTTGAACAATGATTAAATCAGGTTGAACTCATAATTCGACAGTTCACCTTCCCGGTATATCATATGAGGCTGGGAGAGCAAAATAAGCACTTGGTGTAGCTGGAAAGACTGGAAAGGCTCATGCAGATAATTTTAACAAAAGAGTGAGAACAGAAGAAAAAATAAAACTTTATCTAAGCCCAAAAGAGCAAAAGATTAAAGGCATTCTCCACCTGTTGGCCCATGCTTCATGTTACACCCATATTTAGTGTGACATGAATCATGGTTGCATTCCCCAACACCCTCAACTCATCCCCTAAATACCTGAATAGCGGGGTGCTTCTCCCTGCAGCATTCTGTTGTTTTTTACATTTACCGCAGCAGGATGAAGAGATAAGTGCACTTGTAGTCTATAGTTTACTGCCTCTAGCCCATAACAGAAGGTTAACCTGGGCCTTGGGGTAAACAATGCAGGAGACTGTGCATTGCACCCCTGATGAACTGATCATTGTTGCAATGCTCAGCAGTGTCAAATGCAAAAATGCCATTAATGTGAGGTCATTTGTTACATTAGACTATGCCTTTAATGTATTGCAGCCTGCCAGTCCTTAGATGTGGTGGCTGCATTATGTTTTTTAGGGTTTTTTTCCCTTGATTTTCACCTGGTCATCCAACCAACAACACGCTTCCTGTCCTAGGGTGGCAGCACTTTACTGACTGTGCTATATGTATCTATGGAGGAACAGCGTTGTCACCCTAGGACAGGAAGTGGGTTAGAACTACAGAACAAACGTGAAGATTCCTTGCCGCACTCCTTACCGGGAAGCCTCAAATCAGATGAGGGTAGTATAAAATAAATGGATGTCACCAGCACACCAATAGTATTGCAGTCCAAAAGTGTTTCTTTATTGGAACGTCATGTCACCAGTTCTGGTGCCATGGCATTCCAATAAAGAAACACCTTTGGACTGCAATACTATTGGTGTGCTGGTGACAACCATTCATTTAGAACTACAGAACACACTCTTCTTATTTGCATTACACAGGGTGGGGAGTATGGTTGTTCTGGAGTTCAAGGGTGAACTGAGCAGTGCCAAAATCAGAATTCTCTACAATTCTCTACAATATAAAAACAATATGCTTTCAGTGGTATATTTAACAGACCAAAAGGGAACAAATAAGAGAGGGTCATTGTTAGGGAATACATCCACTTTAAGCAATGTGCATCTGCAGATGTGATAAAGAAAATAATATTATGTAGCTGCGTGTGGAGAACCTCTTTACATACAAACACCAATCTATCATATTAACAGTCTATTTCATTCCTGTTGCAAATCCATATTGGAATGGAGCTGAGGAGCCGTCAATTAAAGGTGTTAAAGCTGTACTGTAGAATATATATTCTATAGTACAGCTGCCAATTTTTAAAAACATAGTAAAAACACAGCTGATGTGTCAGGATAACTTATATATGCTTACTTTGGTTAAGGACTACTGTTGTGAAAAATATTCTGGTAATTTTATGTGATAAATACTTGTAAAAATAGTATTCTCCTCATATTCCTGCATACCAAGCTGTCCAGTAAAGGGGACAGTGACAGAGGTTAGGACAGACTGTAACACTGGGTGTTTACAATGGTCTTCTTTTAGACTCACAGTTTAAATCTTTCTTTTAAAAAAAGAAAACAACCTTCATTGTTAACAGAATCCAATATTTTTCACAATAGTGGTCCTTTAATCAGATCTGTTAAGACCTACTTTAAAGGGTCTATTTATAAACAATTAACAGGGGCATTCAACCTGCAAATTTCTGTAAACATTCTCTCGGTGCAGATATATGACAAAACAAACCATCTTTGTTTGTTTTTTCTTTACAAGTGGAATACATTTTCAAATGTTTTCATGTAATATCAAATTATGGCCACTAGATGGAGTTAAAGAGCATAGGAACTAAGTATTTGTTTTCTATGATCCTCACTGCCATCTAGTGCCCATTGTATTCAATATTACATTAACAAAAATACAAATACATTCCCTTATAAAGAAACAACTAAAGAGCATTAATTTTGGCATGCATCTGCATAGAACATTTTTTCACAGATAGATAGACCCCTTGGTGATAGTTGACTGCTGGATCTACTGGACTCCAAGCCAAAGATCTGCTATGCTGAGATGGTTTACCTTAACTACCAAATGTTATATATTGCAGAAGGTTACTTTTCAGCAGGGAGGGGTGGATTCTGGGTGTGCACGACAAACACGTCCAGGTTTGAATGTATGAAAAGAACGGGATTCAGGTAACATTTTTGGACAAGAAAAATAGCATGAAAATGTTGGGCCTCTTTCAGTGCCATTAATATTTTGCACACAAATATGTTTCTCGTGGCCCTGAAAGAGACAATGACATAATCATGGTTAATTGATGCTGTTTAACTGAGGCCCTTCTTCTACTTTCCGCTGCCATGATGAGAAAAGGATAGGGGGTTCTACTGAATGTAATGAGTTACCTGCCGTGAGCCGCTAAGGATTCTGGGAAACGCTGGTAATTTTTTTTGTAGCATTTTGAGATCAAAGTCGGTTATAATTATTTTTTAACAAAGTTGAGCTTTGTTCTTTTTATATGCCTATATATATTTAGACAAGCATGTGTACATATATACATATACAGTCATGGCCCAAAATATTGGCACCCCTGCATTTCTGTCAGATCATGCACCAGTTCGCACAGGAGATTGTTGCACTTACAAATGTTTAGGCATTCTCATGTTTATTTCTTTTGTTTGTATTGGTATGATGCAAAATTTAGCAGCTTTTTGACAAAACAAAATGACAGCTTTTTTGGTGCAGCCCATCATTCTTCTGTTTTCAGAGAAAAGAAATGAGGCCTTTAAAGTAAAAAATCCAGTCCCTACAGTCACACATGGTGGAGGTTCACTGATGTTTTAGGGTTGCTTTGCTGCTTCAGGCACTGGATGTCTTGGCTGTGTGTGCATGGTATTATGAAATCTGAAGACTACCAAAGTATTCTGGGGTGCAATGTAGTGCCCAATGTCAGAAAGTTGGGCCTCCGTCAGAGGTCATGGGTCTTACAGCAGGACAACGACCCAAAGCACACGTCAACAAGCACCCAGAAATGATTTCAGACAAAGCGCTGGAGAGTACCGGACCGGCCAGCAATGAGTCCAGATCTGAACCCCATACAGCTCCTGTGGAGATTGGGAAAAGGAACCCTTCCGATCTGAGAGACCTGGAACAGTTGGTGATATAAGAGTGGTCCAAATTCCCTATAGAGAGGTGTAAGAAACTCATTGATGGTTACAGGAAGCGATTGATTTCAGTTATTTTTTCCAAGAGCTGTGCTACCAAATATTAATAATTATGTCCAGTCCATTTTTAGAGTTTTGTGTCGAATGTGTCAGATTTGGCTTTTTTTCGCCACTTTTTTGTCTCATACAATACAAACAAAAGAAATAAACATGAGAATGCAGAAACATTTGTAATTGCAACAATTTCCTGCACAAAGTGGTACATTATCTGACAGAAATGCAGGGGTGCCAATATTTTGGCCATGACTGTATATCTACACAAAGTGGACATTTACACATATCCAGGATCTTAGCACTTGTGTTTAGTATTTATAAGGTTATAAGTATATATGGATCTTTGAATTCTTGCAGTATTAGAATCTTTTCCTATATTACTGAGATTGATTGTAAACTGATGCCATTCTACATGTTAACCCCTTCAACATCAGAGCATTACCATCTTCTCCCCTGCTTCCTACATTTAGGTCAGGGCTTCCTCCGCCGGTTCCCTGACCTATATCTGACACATGGAGGGTAAATAACAGGGTTTATCTATGTTTTCTAATAGGCATATTTTGAATTCTGCTGCTAAATATGTGGGATAAACAACTGAAATGGAAGACATAATGCAGTCAGGCTTATTAAATACGAAGGGCAGTGACCAATCAAATCTAACTCCGATTAGTGAAAGATTGATTCTGATTGGTTGCGGTGGATTACTGTGGAGTATTAAATAAGCCTGTATGTGTTATGTGACTATATTATACATATAGTAAGTATGACTTCTCTTCTTCCACACTGTATACAAGGCTACGAAAGGTTTTATTTGAAGCTTAACTCCAGACAACCAGCTAAATACACAGATACAATATATACATGCGAGTTGTTTTACCTGCAAAATGATTTGAATACCTGTCCATCCAGTCCTGTCGTTTACACAGCTTTACCACACAACACAGCCCTGTCAATCAGGAGAGCGAAGCTGATCATTCTCTGCTGCAGTTTCACTTTCACTTAGAGGTTCCACCCCCACTCTGTTACTGGATAGTGGACCGAGAACTAGCACATTGATTAGCTCAGTTCTGTTATTCTGTTCTCTCCTTCTACCAGCATGCTCCTTGCACTGCAGCACACCGGATTGGCTGATTATGCTGCTTCTTTTCCACCTCTCTGGGCTCTGCTTTACAGTAGACTGCAGGAGGCTAAGTCAAATTCAGGTGCTTACACTACTTGTGTTTAAAAAATGCATTTGATGGTGTATTCATGGTTACATAGCTGTATATTTGTGCCATGTATGACTGGCTGGAGTTCAACTTTAATAGGAGATTATCAAAGGCAAGGGTGTGCTGTAGCCTGTTCATCCAATCAGAAACCCGGTACTTCAAGTTTACTGGAGCCACTCTGTCAGATTCCAATTTGTATTTGGGTGCTGCAAACTAACACTGGCCATAAACACCTCGAATTTCCAATGATTCCCGTTGAGCTGACTCAAATTTGAGGTGTGAGTGCGGCTGGAGAATTATTGACTGAACGGTGACTACATCCTATTAGATGCAGTCACTATTCGGGTATTCAGGCAGCCGCAGATGCTGCAGCTGCTGAATACAATAGTCAGCAGTGGAGATTTGCTTTTAGTACCCCTTACTCCAGGGGCGTCCACAGGCATCACCACTGGGATATCAGCACACATGCACGTGACGTCATCACGCACATGCATAATGACATCACGCATGCTAACCTGCTAGCGGCCATCGTGGTGATGGATGCCGGCAAAGAGAGGAGGAGACTTTCACCCGCCAGGATAAGCTGTGCCGTCGAGTCCCCTCCAATCTCGTGCAGCTGTCCATGACCGAGTGCCCGACTTTTCAGAGGGGGTGACACCAAAATGACTGATGGCGTCACCCAGTTCGGGCTGCACCCCGCGCACCCCCCTTATGACACCACTGCCTTACCCTGAAATAAGATTGGCTGCAAAAGTGTAAATACACATTAGGTTACAGTTTGGGATAACACCTATTTTATATTTGTTATCTGTTCCCATTCACATAATTAAAATATGCTTCTTGCAGTTTAATTTGCTTTCACATGGGTTAGGGTTTTAAGAGTTAACATTTCTACTTGCCAATCTTTCCTTATAATGTTAAGAGAGGCTGGGAGGGGCCTGCGGTGGTTTGTCAATTGTATTTTAATTAAGTGAACAAGAGAAACACAATGCTCAGCTTTCAGTCCTAAGCCTTTCCATTAGGACAGATCACAGAGAAAAACCTGGAATTGGCCATCGTGCCTGCGTTAACAAAACATTTAAAAGATATATTTTTTTTTTTTTAAATTATTTTTCTTTATGTTGTGTGAATGAGAGGACATAACAAACATATATAGAGGTGTTTTCTTAAATTTGACTGCAAACGTGGAAATACAATTTAAAACCTGTGGAACCTGTAAAGTACTTAGAAACAAGAATATTCTTGTATGTGTTTCAACTGGTTACAGCATCTTTCTTCACTCTATGGCTTTGTTATCAAATGTATCCCTTTATATATAATTATATTGTTGGCATACAACGCTTCCTGTCAGAAATGTGGTCAGCAAAACAGTTTGAAAGCTCCCTATCATAAAAGGATACATATGGGTCTATTTATAAACAATTTGCAGGGTCCTTCACTCTGAACAACATATTTTACTCTCCAGATTCTACTAATGGTGGGCCAACAACTATTTCCTTTATTTGAGAATTAGAAACAATTCTAAATATTTTCTAACCATCACTGGCATCTAATTGAAAGGGAAGTGTCTGTGTTGCTTTTCAACAGACACTTTTTTGTTTACAATAAGTTTGTTTTACTGAAAATGTAGATATTTCATGTGTAGTGTTTTATTAGAAAAAAAACCTGTCCATTGCCAGCAACTGTAGAGAAAGATGCTTGCTCTTTGGGTGCAAGCAGTGGTGTCCTTGCAGAGGTCCAACACACCCCCTGCCAGAGCTTTCCAACCAGCAGGGAGCAGGAGCTTTGTCCATTGCTGGGTCCACCAAAACCTCTCCAGCGTCTGCCAAACAAGTATTCGTTTTAGGTGCACTGACCCTTTAATTAATGTATGATTCTGTCCATACAATTGCTCTGATAAAACAATACGGTACAGCACACTCTGGAATGCCAAAGCAAACTTATAAAGCTGTCAGGTGCTGTTGTGAAATTTTCTATACCATATACAGTATAAATCTCTTATTTTAAATGTTATAGCTGTCACACAGTTTTTCTAACACTGAGCACATCATGATAGTATAACAATGTACAAATTAGCTATAACAATGTCAGATAGTAGAGCAATCATACACTCTGCGTTCATATATGTTCTTTAGCTTTAGGTCAGTGATGTATAAATCTTCCTCCCAGCACATAGCTGGGTGAATGCCGTTCATACACCAATACAACCACTAGATGGAGCTGAGGAGCATAATTCCTCTGCTCTATATAGTGGCAGTAAAGGTGTACTAACTGCATTCTCCCAGCTGTATGCTGGGCGGAAGATTTGTACTCAGCCCGTATAGCGCTCTTCCATATTGTTTATTTCTACATTATGAGGGATGGAACAGTGAACACATATTTACAAAGCTGGAAAAAATATTAGGTTTTATTTCCTAATATTCATAGGTCACTATGGAAAACTCAGACATTTCATTGTTTGCTGATATGGATTAGTAATGTAAGACAATCATACCAGCTACACACCTAGGGCTTCATTTATAAAATGTTTCCACGGTACCCCTAGATGGTGCTGATGAGTAAAGGAAATTCTGTTTGCATGGCACTAGTGCCCTTAGATGGCACTGACGAGTATATGAAGTTCCTATACTAATACCTCTAGATGGGGCTGATGAAATACTCATCATTACCACCCATTGTGCTACTGCTGTGCATACGGCATCCACCCAGCCTGGCGTACAGCCGAACTTTGTATAAATGAAGTCTCTAATCTGTACCTTTGTTACCCATACATTAATTCTCGGTGACAACCTCACCTACACCGTAGCTGTAACAGACAGCCTTGTATACACTGTCGCTCTACTTGAATCTGATGCACTAATGAGACCTATTTGCACTATGCTGTAAATTTGTATAGTTTTACAAACAGCCCAAATCCAATAAACATTGTTTTCTCACTAAGCTTGTCTGAGTTGAGTCTGTTCAGGTATTATAGTGCACAGCCGCTGGGAATAATTTACATAACAAAAGATAAATGAAAGGCTGTATTATTATATTTAAAGGGCATCTGTGGTCAAAAACTTTAAAGTACGGTGGTAGCTTCACTGTGAGGGTAGATTTTTGGTTTTGCCCAGAGATGGGCTTTAAAGATAGATGAATTTAAAAAAGTTCTTTATGGGTTTTCAGTTTTTTTAGTAACTATTGGTATAACTTTGCATTATGTTATGTGACCACTTTAGATACAAATAGAGCACAGTGGAGTCCTTCTTCAATTGTGCTTTGCATGCATCTATGTGGATGGAAGTTTAGTTTTCAGCTGCCTGTGAAGGTACTAAACATTTTGCTACAAATTACATATATACTCAAAAACAGATAAAATTGTAGATATAACAACACTGTTTCCTTATATAATTTTAAATGGTATTAGAAACAGATCATGTAGCCCACATAACCCAATACATCCTACATTGTCCATTCTGACCTTCCAGAATGAGCTTCCAGCTTGACTCCCATTTTCAGTGTTCAGGTCAGACAAACTCAATTTTAACATTTTCCTTGACTGTACCTCTCACTATCTCCTGTCCAACCCTCCCTCCTTGTGAAACACCACTCCCAATCAAGGGCAGGTTCAATATTTAGATTGCTATGTAGGCTTTGGGAAGCAAATGACCAATAATTCCCACTTGCAGTCCTGTGTCCAGCAGCAGCTGTGGGAATATATAGCCAGTGCACCCAGGGGAGTTGTCCATCAAGTTTAACTACTTGATCTTAGTTTACCTGGATTAACTTTGAGTTTGGAACACAAAAAATACCTTCAGCTCTGACTGCTTGTCACACTCTTAAAAATGCTGAGGAGTCTTCAGCTTATGGTTCTGCTATGTGGTAAGTTTCATCTATATTATACATCTTCTACCTTACTACATTTAGTGATAGGAAACCTTACCCTGTATATCATCAACCTACTGAAGGTTGTACTAGCAAAATCTAAACTTGATGTGCTGCAATCAAAGTCAAAGTCTTTAGAATAGAATGTGCTCACTTTACAGTGCACTGCTTTAAGGAAGCCCATTCATTTTAAAGGGGTTGTCAAGGTCCAGGAATTTAGGTTCAACGGTCCTGCGCCTTTTTTCAATGCTGCACTCCACAACGGACAGATGAATCATATCTGTGTGTTATGGGACTCTAAAATACATTTGCACTGTGGTGCACTTTGTGTTGCGGTGCCATTTGTTTTCAGTGGTACCTCAATGCACCTACTATACAAAGTACAGTTAGCCATGCGTGGCAGTAAAGTGAACATTTTACCACATGGTACTGCAATATAAATATAGATAAACTCTAGTCTTTGGAGTATCTTCTACTGGGGCAGAGTTGCACCTACTTCTCAGCATGACTGGAAACCAGGTACGTGATGTTACCAGTTTATTGTCTCTGTATGCTTCAGAGGGAATTTATTTTATTAATTGAAAAGAAGTATACATGTATTGCCAGAAGCTAATATTACATGATATCCTTTATTTGAAATATGTTTTACAAAATTAAAATTGCAACAACGTTAAGTGTTATAACCAACAAACTTTTAGTCCCCCCCGCCTCCCCTTTTATTACTGACTGATTACTGATGTCCAAACTGCCAGAAGGAAAAACTCAAACTAGAACCACATTACAATACGCTATGAAGCAGAAGAAGAAAGTAGATTGTGTATGTCACATCTGGTTGAAATAATTTTAATTTTCAGAATCAAATCTCAATATATTTCAGGTACAGTTTTGTCGGTATTTTAGCTCACATGACTTCCTGCTAACGATACCTTCATAGGAGAGCCAGTCATTCATTAAAAAGAGAGAACATGTATAGCTGATAACGGAGAGCAATAAACTTACATTGAAATGCATAGCTACTGTGAATACAATGTTAAAGCCAGGGGCGGGCGGACTGACAACACATGGGGCCCCCGGGCAATACAAGATTATGGTTCCCCCTTGCGCTCCACCCATATACAAACCCCACCCCCAAGCCCCGCCTGCATAAACGTGAAGTGGCCATATCCTCCACCAGCGTGTTCTGTGCATGCGCATCACCATTTTCGAGTATATCTTAGTATACACCAAGATGGCTGCGCCCACATGTTCAGGTTCCGCCAAGATATACTCCAAAATGGCGGCACGCATGCACGAACACGCTGGCAGCCGATACGGCCGCCGCTCAATCTGCAATTTCTTTGTGCAGTTTCGGATTCGGAGGCTCATTCCCTTCGAGCCCAAAACAGCATTAAAATTAGTTTCCTTTGACAAAACAAATAATTTTTTTTTCTCATTTTCATTTGTTTCGTCTGAAGCCAATTTGTTTGCCCCGCACACGTCAATTCAAACCACACTAGACTAGTGTGTCAGACTAGGATAGTGACAGCGAACGTGTTTGAACCCGAGCGCCCAAACTGCGACGCAAAATCAATTTATTTATCTCAAAGTGCCAACATTGAAAATCACACACTCATTAACCACTTGCTGTAATGTCTTACATTTGCGCACACATGATAAAATCTGAATTTTTGGCTATAAAACACCCCCAAACAATATTTTTGTGAAAGCTGAGGCCCTGTAGAATAAAAAGTTGCTAGTTGCAATTTTTTATGTCGCACGATATTTGCGCAAACAAGTATTTTTTGGATAAAATACACTAAAATGAAATTTAGTGCACAGAAACAGAATATAATGCCCAATTTGTTGGTAAAATATAAAAGACGGGGTCACACCGGGCAAATAGAAACCAAACATGTCAAGCCTTAACATTGCGTGCGTCCGTGAAACCGCTAAAAACTACAATAACCAAAATTGGTCGTTGGTGACGCTTTAAATGCTTTTACGGTTCATGAGATTAGTGCTAACAGTGATTGATGGGCCTGCAATTATTGCTCTCACTCTGACGCTCGCTGCGATATGTAACGTGTGGGACAGTTTTTGTTTTTGCATGTAGGCGCATCCGACGCGTTTTTGCGTTGTATGTACATGGAGCGGCGGGCGACCTTAAAAACATTTTTTTTTTGCTTTTTTTTTTATGTCCATATGGTCAGTCCGCCCCTGATACCAACCAATATAATATACGGTATACCAACACCACGTATACAGTATAATATACAGTATACCAACACCACGTATACAGTATAATATACGGTATACCAACACCACGTATACAGTATAGTATACGGTATACCAGTACCACATATACAGTATAATATATGGTATACCAACACCACGTATACAGTATAATATACGGTATACCAGCACCACGTATACAGTATAATATACATTATAGCACCATTACATTTACATATTATCAAAAATACATAGTATCATACATAACTAAAAATTATATTTTTTTTTTACTGCCCCTTTAAGCAAAAGCCAGAATATTTAAATGATAAAAGACAAAAACAGACATTAAACTACATTTATAATAAAACAATTTACTTACAAAAGAAGCTATTCAGTCGTCTGCTTTGCCGTCCACTGCTCGCTTCCGCGGATTCTTTCCCCTCCTTTCTGTCTCTCCTCAGTGCGCAGGCTCTGTAAGCTCCTCATCCCTACCAAGAGGTCTGGCAAGGCAGGGACAGTGTGATCCTATACGCATGCGTGACTAGATTAAAGATGGCTGCTAGTCAAAATGATTTTTTTTTTTATGTGATTATGTGTGGCAGGCATACCACACATTGCAGCTGAGCAGAAGGGCCCATCAGCAAACTTATAATCACCTAGAAGTAGTGTAAAAATTAGTTCCCTGGCCCGACCTGTGGGAACTTCCAGGTTTAAAGATGTCCGCCGCCACGGCTGCACTCGCGTGGGGGCCATCTTAGTGACATTCATATGAGGCAGCCCGTGCAGATGAGCACAGAGCGGCGATTTCCAGAGTGGCAGCAGCCTGTAAAAAGTGCCTAGCCTGTTATGGGCACTTCCAGGTTTAAAGATGGCCGCCGCTGCAAACGGGCGGCGGCCATCTTGGTGACATTACTGTGGCAGGCCTGTGCGGAGGAGCACAGAGCTTGGAGAGTGGCAGCATCACCGATCAGGGAGGCAAAGCTGGCACCCAATAAAAGGTAACAGGAGCCTCTCACGGGGTCCCCTAGTGCCCGAATGGTCAGTCCGCCCCTGGTTAAAGCCCATCTCCAGCCCATTATAAAACCCTTTATATAGTATGTATCATAGGTAAACTTGTAGCTGAAATTAGGTATGTGATGCCTAAGGTCATGCAAACCCTGGATACTGTATATATAAGGGTTAAATATTGCTCTTTAAAAAACCTTATAGCAGCATTGCTAACTTACCCATATCAGCCATCACATGACCCTCCACAATGCTATATCCATAAGTGACAACCGGTGAACCAGTGCTGGAATCTGGCATGCTTCACTCAGGTCTTGTTGCCACCTCTCTTCGTGACTTCATCACACCTTCATCATTGAAGACCTGTGAGGACTCCATTGCTGGACAACGGGAAGAGCCAACGTCACGCATGTTGGGACCATTATATACCATTATATATAGATTATACATTTTTGTACTACTAGACAGAATTAGGAAAATGTGATATTCTATGTAAGGTTTTTATTGCCAGGTCCCTAAATCAATAAAAACCCTTCAGAGGTTCTAATGCTTCTCCATCCTATTCAAAACAAAAAAAGATTAACTTGTTTGGAGTTCTTCGATCTTGCACTGTAACAAAAAACGATGCTGAATACATTTTTTTTAGGTGCGCAGCCACATGAACAGTGTTGTGAATGAACGGAGTGATTGCGTAAAATTGATCTCACCACAATATTTTCCTAAAATGGAAATTCTCAAATTTGTTCATTGAGCTGCTAATGAGAGATTTGCTTTAATAAAACAATCTACTATACAAGTGGTTACCAACCTGAAACTTAGCCATTTTCCACCATTACAAAAATATTTCCATGTTAGTGGGGAGTCAGGGACCTAATTCTGTGGGTTTGGTCCGTGGAGTGAAAGGCTGTGGTAGGGCCAAATTAGGAACTAAACTATGTGCTTTTGTTCTGAGATCTGAGTACTGAGCTGCACCAGAAGCTGCTCGGCTCACCTCATCTTGGGGTTGCACTGGCCACCAGTCCATTAAAGTACGTACATCAGATTAGACCCACCCCATTCTGCAGCATCAATACCCTCCTCTCCACTCTCCATGAAGACCTTCCTGAACTGCAACCTACAGTTGAGCCACCAGACCCTACCTTTGCTTCATGTACATTCCATCATGGAGGCATGCCTAGCCCTCCAACCCACAGTGGTTCCAAAACCCCAGAGGAATCCAGTGTCACAAGCCACACCCCAACCAGGCCCCAAGATAACCCTGTACACACCATTGCATTATGGCATATCCCCAAGACAACCCCCCCAGCTCCTTTCTTCACCCCACTGACACCGGGACCATGGCATTTTTTCCTTCCACAGACAAAGCTGCATTTTTAGCTCCCATTCTACTTCCACTGTCAGTACAATTTGGTCACACCCGCTATACTGCACATGCTGCTATTAGCCCTACCCCTATTCTTACCCATGCCCATTGAGGAGCTTCATTTATGCAAATGGGCTGCCAAGGAGGACGTATGTGAAAAAAGTTGAGAACCACTTTAATAGTGGAATAAAAAAAAAAAGTATCCACAGCTTTTTGCCAGTTGTCAGGATAACCAAGGTCAAGAAAGCAGCCATACTTTATGAAAAAAACATCTGACCCATATTTGTCCATTCTGTTCTATGTTCCTTCCAGCAGCTACATGTTGTGGCCAGAGCACATGTGGATACTACGATGTAGCCGACTTTCTGGGAGTTCTGAATCAGTCTACTCGTCTTATGAATATCCGACCGGTCACAGATTGGAGAGAACCCACCCTGGTGTCTGTAGACATGACTTTCCGAGGGATTCTAGAAATGGTACAGTGCATGAGCTACTTGCATTAATGTTATCAATATGGAAGACTTTTTGTTACTTCAGGGTATCTATGGTCAAAAGCTAAAAGTAAATATGTATTTTTTTTTATACAAGTTTCGAAAGTTCTATCCCGATCCTTAAAACTATATCAACCTAGAGTTTGCAAATGTAATCATTGGAGATGCCAATAGGATGTAACAGACAGAAGACAAAAAGAAAGCAAAATAAATCCTAAATTTTGGTTTGTCATCAGAACAGGAATAGATGGCAAATCTTCCAATCGGCACACTAGTTCTGGTGATCCTATTGATCACCAGGGATTTCCTTCTCTTTGGAGGGATTACTTTCTGTTAAGGTTATCCAAGAGGAATAGGGGGGGGGGGAATCTTCCCAATGGGACATAGATGGCAAAAAAAAAAAAAAAAAAACAGCTGACAGGGGTTATAACCTTTCCGTATTCTATCCAAAACTGCAACAAAACGCACTCTCTTTAAGGAAAAGAGTAAAACATACACACAGCAAAAATGAAAAAAATAAAAATACTCTAACAATGTGAAATAAAGAACAGGCCTTATTCACATAGACGTACAGGTACCGATGCACGTCCTTGGACATAGACTGTCTGTGTCTAAGGGCATACATCTATACCTGGTCAGATGCGCAAGTTCAGGTCGGGGTGTAGCTCTGTGCAGCCGTGTCCTGTCATAGAGATGCACTAGCAGCTGCATGGAGCTACACGCACCACATGTCCCTCCCGAGGGCAGGTATCTGCATGGATGTGCATGCTGTATGGCTGTGCACATCCATGTGAATGAGGCCTTAGAAGAGCAAAAAAAATCATAAATACAAAAGGTGAAAATGTTTCATAAGATAGATGCAGTATAACCAGACAGTTTATGGCAAGTTGGGTTTCAGAGAACCAACAAGCCGTCCACTTAATCAGTGCAAAGTACAGCAGAGCATTTATAAAACCGGAGGTAACTGCATGTCTCACTTCATTCACAAATTTAAAAAAAAAAAGCTTGGTTCCTTTTTTTAGGATTATGGGAAGAGTCAAATCATTCCTTGTTGCCCCTGAGCATCTAGAGCTGCTGGCTTAAAACACAGATACTGTCTAATATTATAGAGCTATTTATTCCATACCGCATACAGCTGTTTTTAAATTGTTGCCATCAGTGCAGTGCAGTGGAAACCATGGCTTCTGTGGAGTAGGGTTGCAGACAAGAAAGTGGAACCAGGCAGGTTATAGAGACCTGGGTTAAAAGGAACCATAATGTGATGGCTTGCTGGCCATCATCAGTGCAGTGAATGGAAATTTTGGCTTCAGTGCAGTAGATCTAGGGCAGGGATGGCCAAACTGCGACCCTCCAGCTGTGGTGGAACTACGGATCCCATGAGGCTTTGCAAGATTCTCACAGACATGACTCCCGGAGAGAGATGCTTCATGGGATTTGTAGTTTCACCACAGCCGGAGGGCCGGAGTTTGGCCATCACTGATCTAGGGGATCAAAGAGGAAGTATAACCAGACAGGTCATGGTGAGTTGGGCCTAAAGGAACCAAAAAGCCCTTTCAGTCCTCATTGCCATATTGTTTGCATCCAGGGGTATCATAACCATATGAACCATGTAAAAACTCCTATACAAGGCAGTACAGTCTCTGACTTTAAGGTATTTTTCAGGATTGAAATATAGGCACTCTCACTGCTAACGTATTTTTGGGTGCATGCTCCGGAGCCATCATCCTTATCATTTCTTTTATACTCAATTGGTTATTGACTGGAAATCAAGGATGTTCTTACCAGGTTTTGGAATACCTGATGCAGTATACACATTCTCGTTCTGTTTGTGAAACAACAACATGACATCCCCAGAGCTTGCTGGCAGCACATGGATCCCAAAAAAATAAAATGTATCTTAACCCAAAAATATACATTTAATACATTGCAACTTACAAATCCGTAAATGTGGTGGCCGCAGCATTAGTTTCCTTTAACCTTATTTTCTCCTGGTGATAAAGCCAGTAACACATTTCCTGTCTTAGCATGGCTCCACTCTATGAAAAAGCCATAGAGCGCACCCTCGGACAGCAGCATTGTCACCCTCCGGAAAAAACATCAACCCATTAAAATCCCCTCAAAACACCTGGGGGAGAAATAGAGAATCAGCCTGTGCAAGATCCATTGTATCGTTGTATAATGATGAAATACTATGAATATTTTGAGAAGATTAAAATGGGTAAATGTTTTTATATTTAATTGACTGTTATGTCTTTTTCTGCCGCCACTCTTCTATTCCAGAGAATCACTGATGGCTACTAAGTGGAGACACATCTTGTCTTTCTGCACAGAGGCTATTGAGTATGTCAATAAAAAGAACTGTGAGATTGCGGGTTAGAGACCTTCCGAGACAAATCTAGAGAAAACAGATTTGTCTGCTATTTACAGACAGTTGTCAGTTACGACATAAGCAATCTGAGCACAGGGTGTAGCTAATTACTTAACAAATGTACCAACTTCCTCATATCCCATCTTACTGCAGGTAAAAGTAAAGTACTCTAGTCGGTTAGGTATCCTTAAAATGAACAATACAAAAATTCCCCAGCATATGACCTAGTCAGCACAAAAATACCTAACTAAACTGTTTCAACGTTTTAGGTTAAAAATTGAGATTTCAGATACAAATATTCTTTCTCCTAATGAAAGTTCAGCGAAGATCAAATTATATTTGTTGACAGGATCATTCTTGGGATCCTAATTTGCAAGAATTACTGGCGAAGGAGACCCAAGGCTCCTAATAGAAGACCTGGGGGCAAATGCAACACCCCTGTATCCATTCCATGCTGAGAACTCAGACAGTTGAAAGTGAGGGACCAAACTTTGGAAAGGTGCCTTGATGCCACATAGTGAGTGGAATTTATCAAAACGGGAGCAGACAAAACCTGGAGCAGCTGTGCATGGCAACCAATCAGTTTCTCTCTTTCATTTTCAAATCTTAACTAAACAAACTGGAGAGAAGCTGATTGGTTGCCCTGGGCAACCGCTCTAGATTTTTTTCTGTTCCAGTTTTGATAAATTCCCCTCTTTGTGTTTACATGCATCTTCAATCTGTCTCACAAAAAATTTTGTAACCTAAATGTTGAGACAGTTTATTTTGGTATTTGTGCTAACTAGCTAGAGAGTGCTTTGAGGAATTTCTAAATGGGTCAGTGTACTGCCCTGCCCTGCCCATGAATAGCTTTTCTGTGCTAGTTATACATTTATCTGAGTGCCATTTTTTGCTTTGGGTTACCTGCAATGAGTAGAGGCTGTTGTGCAGAACAAGGGAATTAGGTCAACAGTCAGTTGACATCACTGGAGTCAACAGGATCACTTTTGGCCTGTTTAGGATTAGTGCTTGGTTTCAAGAATTGAAATAAAAACTTGTAAAAAGTTAGATATTATACTCATCTTTCCCCCAGCTTCTGTAGTGCAGGGGGTGATGTCACCATCCTGCCAACGAGATCCTGGGGAAAGGTCAGCACTCCAAGTCCCTAAATCTCCTGAGAAGATGCCGCAGTCTAGGCACCACAGATGGAAGCTGGAGGAAAGGTAAGTTTAATAGCTAACCTTTTGTTTTACACAGGTGTCATTTGTAAGTATAATCAATGCTCAGAGCCGAAGCTAGCTCCTTTGGCTCCCGAGGCAAGAATAGAAAATGGTGCCCCCGACATAGGTTATTTTAAGGAAAGTAAAGGTTTTTTTAAAGGGGCTAATGGGACAGAGCACAGATCATGGGAAGACGGGGACAGAGCAGGGGGAATAAAAGGGATTTTTAAGGGGTGATGGGGACAGAGCAGGGGAGTAAAAGGGATTTTAAGGGGATGATCACTTGCAACAGTTTCTCTGCTCTACATTTAGCCCGGCTAGCACGAAGCAGAGCTCAATGTAGATAAAAAAAACGACCTGCCCGGCACCCAGAACTGCATGTCTCGGGCATCAGGCGATAGAAATTCTACACCTCTGCCCCGCATCAGGTTCAGCAGGTTCTGGTCTGGCCATGGCTTCGTCCCCTCACAGCTTTGCAAGAGGCAAGTGCCTCACTCGCCTCACCCTTCCTTTGGCCCTGGCAATGTTTCTGAAAGATGTTAAAGCCCCTTCCTGTCCATGCCACTTTTTAGTATTCAGCACTGCGGTACTTTGACTGACATTTATTCAGTCATGCAACGCTGTACTGAAATGAAATGTATATAATTTTGGGGGGAAATATACCACTTTCTTTTGGTGGTATTTAATCACCACTGTTTTTGTTTTGTTTTTTTTCTATATAAAGAAAAAAGTTTTATTATTACCCAATTTATTTGTAAAATATAAAAGATGGTGTCACGTCGGGTAAATAGACACCTAACATGTCAAGCCTTAAAATGCTTAAATTGCAGTCAGTTTCCTGCTCGTGTGCACCGCTCTGCTTTCGGCAAGTCGGCAGCTGTCGTCCATCGTGATTGATATGGCTCTACATTGCTGGACAAAGTGATTGATCAGTGGATTACATCGATGGACATTTTTTTTTTTTATAAAAGACTTTTCAAAAACCTTTTTTTTTTCTCATATTACGGACTTTTTTTTTATGGTGTTGTGTGTTTATTTACTATTTTACTGTATTTGGTGAATAGGTAGGGGTAACAACTACCCCTTACTTATTCACAAGGGTGGGTGGCATCTGTGTGGCACACAGATTCCTATAAGCCCCCCTGTCCGCAGACCCCCACAGCCACCAGGCCAGGGTTGTAGGGAAGAGGCCCCTGTCCTCATCAACATGGGGACAAGGTGCTTTGCCAGGGTCCTGGCAAAGTACCCTCCCCATGTCGAGGGCATGTGG
>NW_017307058.1:12848-20876 GCF_000935625.1 Nanorana parkeri | reverse complement strand
AGGGGCCCTATGCTTTTTTTTTTCCTTGGCATTTGGGGTCCCCCCTGGAATTTCTACCAGAACTAACAAGTCTGGTATGAATTGGGAAGGGAATTACACACTGTTTTTTATGTTAATGTTTAACAACAAAAAATGTATTCAGAATCACAGACATAAAAAATTTCAAATGCATACAAATGTCCAAAATTTTGAAAAATTCATACGAATGTCAATTTGGAACAAAACGAATCGCACATATCTAATAAGAAATTATAAAGAGTCTTTGGGGTTGATTTACTAACCTTTTAAACACACCACGAACGTGTATACACCTCTGTAGTGTGTTCCCTCCCAGCATGATCTATGGGAGGAATCGAAACACCTTTGTAGTGTGTACACACCCAGAAGGTGTGTTGTGGAAAGCCCTGCAATGAATTGCAAGGTAATGTGGTGTAAATTAGCTCTATGTTATGTTGCTTGCGTTGATGAATGCAGGAATGTAAATGCATGAGCTAACCATTTTTGTCTAAACTGTGAAGCAGCATTATATATGCATCATGTGCATGATTTTTCCATATATGGCATTAGTGGAAATATGCTTTTAGAGACTTTTTGGTTGATAAATACGTTTTGCTGTGTGAAAATCACACACACCTGGTGTGTGTGTGTGTGTTTAGGTTAGTAAATCACCCCCTTTGTATCAGTGTTTGTGGAGCCTCTGTGATCCTCCAACCGTGACAGATTATAACATTCCTAGGGGCTGCTCCTCACAGGGATTGAGCATTCCAGCAGCAGATGTGAGCAAACACATAATACAGACGCCACCTCTATGTGAAGAACCATTTATTCAATGTGAAATTAAAAACAAATTTAGACTTCCGGTTCCGGCGCCCATGTGAGGAGCAGCGGGAAGACGGCGCTCCCCCTCAATACAGCGTACCAATATATAAAACCGGCTCCAACGGCCCCCCCGATCCACCCCGCTGCTCAAGGAGGTTGCGTGCAGGGTATGGACCGCTTCCTGGCAGCGAAAGTGCCGCGATCCCGCTCTCGCTCCCGCTCACGGGACACGGCTCGAGCAGCCTGTGCAGCCAAGATGGCGGACGCTGCTGACAGGCAGAGCCGCCGCAGCCCTTCACCGGCCTCCTCACAGGAAGATAGGGATGAGGACCCATCCCATGCCCGCATTGCCACACCAGTAGCTAAACTGCTGAAGCCTACCATAAAGGCAGCGGTGGAAGCAGCAATTCAAGCGGGGCTCTCCCAGATGAGGAAGGACATATCTGCCCAGGCCAGATCTATCTCTGAGGCAGAGGAGGATGGTCTAATGGAGGATGGTCTAATGGAAGTACAAGCGAAGCTCTCCCTCCATGATCAGACACAGCAATCCATGCAGGCCAAGATCGATGATCTGGAGAACCGCTCGAGAAGAAACAATCTCAGGATTGTTGGTCTGCCGGAAACATATAAGCCTATGGTATTGGGTAAGATATGCGCCACAGACCTGTCAGAAGCACTAGGGGTGAGAACGCCATGCCTAGTGGAAAGGGCACATTGCATAGGACCCTCCAGAGAGGATGGTGCCTCCCCTCGCCCAATGATTGTGCGATACCTCAACTACGCGGATAGAGTGGAGGTGCTACACAAATTTCGCGCAAACAAAGCTTTGGAGGTGGATGGTCATCGACTATTGCTTTTTGCTGATTACTCAGCGGAAGTAGCCAAGAAATGTAAAGCATTCAATGAAATCTGTTCCACCCTGGTACAACACCAGATCAGATTCACGCTAGCTTATCCAGCTACACTCTATATCACCTCAACTTCGGGCCAGAGAATGTCTTTCCACGACCCATCAGAGGCTCTGCTCGCCCTGAACCGCCTATCAAAAGATACGGGATCTCCCTCCAAACCGCCACGTCCCACGAGGTCACCATACAAGCCCCCAAAATCCCTCAAGAAACAAAATGGGACGCCACGAAAATACCGCAAACGCTGAACAGGCCGCTAGTCAGAGTGACCCGTCTATGGTTAAGTATCACCCTTGATGTACCTTGCCACGCTTAAACAGCCATGTTTATGTTATGGAACAATACGGGGACATTTGTCGCTCCCCACTAGCTGTTGACATAGGAAGGTGATATTTATTTTTGTTTTTCATGTCCTCTTAATAGACCATGGGAGACGGCCGTGGGGCATAGCAGACGAATTCTCTATCATGTGTGCTGTGCAGGGGATATGAAGTTGGAACGCATTCCCCACACTGCATCATTGGGAAATTGAGAAGTCAGTGAAATTGTTGGTTATGTGTTATGTTTTAGATAATGTTTTGTTGAACAATGTTATACTTATCGCAGGAATATTTGCATACTCTTTCTGTACGTCCGATCTGCTCCTGAAGGGGGCGGTTATGTGCTGCTGTGTCTCCATAGATATTTTTTTCGGCTCAGGGTTCCTCACGTATACTCACTGTGTATCCTCTATCCTCCGACCAAACTATTTTAAGCCATTTAAGCCATCATCTCAAAATAGCCAAATATCTGAAAACGTTCTATGAAAGTTATTTCCTGGAACGTTAAAGGACTGCGTTCCCCTCAGAAGCGCAATATGGTGCTTTGCCACCTGAAGCGCCTGAAGGCGGATGTAGCATTATTGCAAGAGACGCATTTACAGGAGGGAGACTTGGCACGCCTTCGTAAACTCTGGGTGGGTGAAGTAGTGGGATCCCCTTCAGATGGTCGCAAGGCAGGGGTGGCGATCCTTTTTCATAAGAATCTTCAATACTCGATTTCGGGCATAGAGGGGGATGAGGAAGGTAGACTTCTTACGGTGACCCTGGCCATGGGCACATACACCTTGGCTATAACTAATGTATACTTCCAAAATTCGCCATCTGGAGCTGACTTCCAACACCTGACAAAGTGGCTCTCAAAAACTACTACGCCTCTACACCTGATAGGGGGCGATTTCAATGCCACGGTGTCGCTGGTGGAAGACCGGAGCTGGATTGCAGGTCCCATGCCCAAAACCAGACGCCATGAGCTCACTCGACAATCTAGGCTGGCCACTATGCTCGAAGCTCTCCATCTACAAGATATTTGGCGCATGGCTCACCCCCTGGACAATGAGTTCACTCACATGTCCTTAGTTCATGATAGCATGGTGCGCCTAGACTATTTATTTTGCTCATCGGACCTATTGCCCCGAGCCACTGAATCAGAAATACATGACATAGTAATCTCGGATCATGCACCCATCTCGCTCTCGATTCACGATGCCCCGCGAGTTACTAATGCACGCATGTGGCGTTTTCCCTCTTATCTAAGTTCACAGGACAACTTCCGCCAATTCCTGATTTCCTCATGGAGAGATTACTCATCCTACAAGAACCAACATGTATCCCAGCCAACCCTATTCTGGGAAACAGCAAAGGCTTACATGAGGGGGAAAATAATGGCCTATGTAGCGGCTTACAAAAAACGCACTATGCAAGGTTACATGACAGCGAGTATAGCGCTGCGCGAGGCGAGACGGGTGCTAGTATCGGATGCCTCTGCCCTAAACCGTACGGCATGGACAAATGCCAAGACGCAATTCGATTTGTGGGCACATAGCCAGGAGCAATCCAGCTCCTCCCATTACGCACTGCAGCTCCACAAGTTTGGAAATAAAGCGGGCAAACTCTTAGCCAGACTGGCGAAGGGCCGCTTTCGTCCCACTCACATCCCCAGCCTCCAACAGCTGACAGGTATCTTGACTCAGGACCCGTTACAAATAAATAAAATACTGGAAAATTTTGATAGAACCCTTTATTCTGCGGACACATTTGACAATGCGGCGGCAGACCGCTTCCTGTCCTCAGTGAAATTACCAAGCCTATCCCAGGACCAACTGCATTGTATGAATGCAGACATATCTCAGGAGGAAATAGCCTCGGTCATCAAAGGCCTAGGCGCGGGCAAGGCCCTGGGGCCTGATGGGTATACAGCAGAGTTCTTTAAAATCCTACAGACGGAGATTGTGGATCCTCTACACTCCATGTACTCTTCGGTGTGGGGAGGCTCCATGTATCCGGTGACGGGAAAAGAGGCATACATAAAACTGCTACCCAAGGAGGGAAAAGATCCTACGGATCCCAGCTCGTATAGACCTATATCGCTTCTAAACATAGATGCCAAGATCCTCTCTAAAATAGTGGCAAACAGACTGGCTGATATCCTACCAACCCTGATTCAGCCATCGCAGGTGGGCTTAGTCAAAGGTCGCTCGGGAGTGACAAACATAGTACGTAAAGTACTTGTGGCACTGGAGCAGGCCCGTTCTAACCCATTATTGGAGTCTGCCATCATCACCCTTGACGCCGAGAAAGCGTTTGACAATGTACACCTGAGATGGTTATTCAGGGTACTGACAGAATTTGGCTTTAGGGGAAGATTAGTCACCTTCTTTGAACAAATGTACACCTCCCCGATTGCAAGGATACTGACCCAGGCGGCATTGTCAAGCCCTTTTATCTTGGAAAAGGGAACAAGACAGGGCTGCCCTCTGTCCCCCCTACTGTTCAACCTATCCCTAGAACCGCTAGCAGCTCACATCACGCACTCAGACGCTTTCCATGGGATTAAGGTGGGCAAAGTGGAGCTTCGATTGGCAATGTTTGCTGATGATGTCCTGCTGTTCACTTCCCGCCCAAATGAAGACGTCTTAGCCACTAGAACTCTGTTAGACCACTTTAAAACATTCTCAGGACTCCGGATAAACTTCCTGAAAAGCGAAATCCTCCCCCTGTCAGGGACAATTTGGATAGATGGACAGGGAGTCATGAGGGTGGCACAGCAGCACATAACTTATCTGGGTATAAAGGTGGGAAAGACTCCTTCTTCTCTTTACCGTCTCAACTACCCCCCACTCATACAAAAAATTTGCAAGGAACTGGACATGTGGAGGGACCTTCCCTTATCACTCTTCGGGAGAATTCACCTCATTAAAATGATGAGTTTTGCAAGGTTGTTATACCCCCTGCAAACTCTCCCCTTACTGTTAAAGACTACCGATATCTCGTGCCTAAACAAAGCCATGTTGACGTTCATTTGGCAAGCGAAAAGGCCGAGAATTTCTTTCAAGAAACTCTGGCTCCCGAAGGGTGAGGGGGGAACGAACCTCCCGAATATCAAATTATACAATATGGCTTGTTTACTCCGTCATGCACTAGACTGGTTATCCGGAAGTGAAGTTTATTCGAATACCAAGCTGGAGACGGAGTTAATCAACCCATGGGATCTTAGGGCGGTACTCCACTGCAAACTCTCCTCCCTACCCCAGCGCATTCGACACATTTCTCTGATTAGGGACACAATTACTGTGTGGCGAGAGATTAGGAAAGCTCTTAAACTCCCTTTATGCGTGTCCTCACACTGTCCCATCATGGGGCACCCCTCATTTGTTCAAGGCTTAGATTACTCAGCATTCCACAAATGGAAGGAAAAGGGCCTCTATTACTGGAAACAATTATTTGATCCTCAAACATTCGGCCCTTACTCTTTCAAGGACCTGATACAACAATATCGTATCCCCCCCAGGACTTTCTACACTACCTACAGCTAAAGACCACATGGCGCAGTCTCAAGGGAACGCCGAGATCTTTTTTTTCATCATCATTTCTAGACGTACTTGTATCAAACAAATCGTATTCTATATCGGAGCTATACCCAAAACTACAGACACTATTTCTACCTCCCCTTTCAGGGTCAAGTGTGAAAGGATGGTCTAGAGACTTTGATGAACCAGATTTATTACCTAAAATCCTTGAGGGATATACCAAGACGAGATCACTAATTACTAACAAAATTTGGAGGGAGACCCAATTTAAAATCATACATCGAGCCTACGTACCTTACTTCATTCCAGCAACAACGTCCTCCTCACCGAGCCAACCAACATCCATATGTCCTAAATGTGGAATCCAACGCCCGACCTTACATCATTGCTTCTGGGGTGTCCAGAGATATCAAACTTTTGGAACCAAGTTCTTGTATATGTCAATACTATTGTTTCATGGAAACCAGAACTGGAGTACTCATTGTGTCTCTTTGGTTACCTGGACCTTTCTGCCAACCATCGAGCTCAGACCAAATATAAAGGGTTGGATTGGATGCACATCTGTCTCCTGGTGGCTAGGAGATGCCTCATGAGACACTGGAACGCCCCATCAGCCCCCAAGGTTCAGGAAATCATCAAGGACTTGACGGCATTAATGGCCAAGGAAAGACTAGAGGCCGAAATGCACAAAGATAAACAGGCCTCATCCTTCTTCAAGAGATGGAAACATTTAATTGTGAAAACTTTAACGGTAATGGAAATAACCCAACTGGTCAAGCCCTTTAGATATACTAAATGGTATTTAGAAGCAGATGTGTCGAATGTTCTGGGGAGTTTGCGGCTGGCGCAGGATTAGCTTACCCACTAACGGCAAGAGTCTCGGTCTAGCTTCAGCTCCTAATAGAGCCGGTAACTCCACAGGGTTTGGGCCTGATATGCAGTTGTTTGACAGGGGAACGGACAGCACAGGTACTCGAAAGCATCTTACTTGTATGATGTATAATAGATACGGACATGCACACTTATGTAACCTGCTGAAAGTATGTTTGTTTCATTTTCTTTTGAAGTTTTATATGAAAAAATCAAATAAAATTTGTTTGAAAAAAAAAATGTAAATACTCACAAATGCATGATTTAAAACGCCTTGAAATACATAAACGTCTGCTGCAATGCTACCAAAAGCAATTAGGCCAATCCACTCCCTGCATAGCTGACTGCAGCCACCGGTCACAACTGTCCTAATGTCTAATTAGAAGTTGCAGGTAGGGTTGTAAAAGCACACGTCAAAATAAAGTTTAGATCTGGTTACAAGCGGGTTCAAAAGTGTGTTGAGGGTTGCAAGTCATGGGTACAGGTCATATGCAAATCTACAGACACAGACTCATACAGATATCTAGATTAAAGTGCAAGTGGTTTCATTTAAATATTTTCGCAAATTTGGGTCACCTCTTTCCTCCATCATGTAAAATGCTTTCTACAATTTGTTTTTGTACAGGATGAAAAGTTACAGATATTGACAACGTTGATGGACTTTGAAATGGTAAGAGGATGGTAACTGTTGAAGGACATTTATTCAGTATGAAAACAGCTTGAAGGAATGAACTGACATTTGTGATGGAAAGGATATACCAATGACACTCCAATTCATAGTAAAGAGCCTTTCCTCCTCCAAACTGACCTAAACAGGTTGTTCTGCTCTGTTCTGCATGCGGAAAATGTGAAAATTCACCTTGTGCTACATGAAATGCATCACCAGAGACATCTTCACTAGCTGATACGGCAAGCAAGGGTCCCAGTGTAAAACCTAACACCTGCCTCATGCTGGCCATGCAATTTTAGTGCTCATTCACACAGGGATGCACATCCATAGAGCATTCACACCAGTACAGAGACCTGCTCCTGGAAGAGACAGGTGCAGCATGTAATTGCATGCAGCCACCTGTACATCCCTATGGGAGAATGCGGCTGCACGCAGGTACATGCTGACCTGAACCTTCACTTCTGTGCACTCCACATGCACACACTTGGACACTGCACCTGTCCCTCCAGAGTGCAGGCCTCTGCATGGGCATGCAAGCTGTATGGATGTGCAGGGCACTGTGAATGAGCCTTAAAAGTGTATGGCCAGCATGAGGCAGGTGTCAACTTTTGCACTTGGGACCTTGCTTTCCGTGCTGAGCTAGTGTAGTTGTCTCTGGTAATGCATTTCATTTGTAGAGGCTTTTTTTTCTGGTTAGTAAGTGAAGTTCATCAAAGGACAGGAAGGCTTTGCGCTAGGAATAGGAGTGTCATCGTTATTGCCTTTTCTCGTTCAAGCTGTAGGACTGATCAAGAGAAATCGCTTCCTCATCCCGGCTAAACAGCATAGATGGACAAATCTTCCCTGTTGGCTATTGTAATTCTGATGGCGGGTGCCTACTTTAAGCAAAACTAAAAAAAAAAACAGTTTGTACA
>NW_017307058.1:5411-12785 GCF_000935625.1 Nanorana parkeri | reverse complement strand
TATTGGACAGCTAAACTCATTTAAGACCATAATGGGTTTAACAGTAAAATGAACCTACAACTACCTTTCTCCTTCACCTTTAATTATTTCATAGCCGTTATACCAAGGAACAGTGATTTCTCATTGGCTGCTATAAGTTACTCCATTATGCACATTGCTTTTAGTTATTTGAACAAAGGTCTTTCTGAATTTTAGATTTAGGAAAATAAATTCCTAAATCCCTAATATAAAATAATATAACTTTTCATTTAAAGAACCTACAATTCATTTAATTTCAATTTGATGACTTTTTTCTTTTTTAATAAAGGTATGGAATAATCAGCTTCTATCCTGGGAACCAGACGAGTTCTGTGGCATAAACCGTATCCTCATTCCAGAGGGTTCAGTCTGGGTTCCTGATGTCACTATAGCTGAAATGTAAGTGACTAGAAGCTAACATTGATTTTTTTAAATAACTTGTGAAAGTGCTAATATAATATATACATATGACTGTGCACTTGGATAGGTGAAAAAGAAAAAAATCATTTTTAAATTATAATTATAAAGAAAACATGTTTTTCAGTACATCTCTGCAACATATATACATGTGTCTCTTTAAAAACACAGCAAATACAGAGAACTACCTGTACTATCCAAAGTGCTCCTAACTTCCTGTTTGAGCTGACAACACATTGCCTTAACTGCACTAAAATCCCAAGCAGCATTGTAAGCCCTGCCCAGTTCTTCTTTGATGGCCTACAAACACCTCCCCACCTCCTTATCTGCATTAGGGGAGTTGTTCTGTAGTCAAGCAGAGGAGAAATCAGGCAGTGCGCATAAAGTAAAGAGTTCACTGGCAGTATAAACTGATAATTTTCTGTAAGATATTAAACAAAAACACACAGGGAAATACGCATGTATTGGATAGAGGGAGAGGTAGGAGAGGGAGAGAGTGAGTGAGTGAGAGAGAGAGAAGGAAAGAGAGAGAGAGACAGAGACAGAGAGAGGTAATCCTCTGAGTAATGTTCACTATCAGTCCACAATTTAACCGTTTTTGACAATTTAACAGTTCATAAAAATATTTTTTTCAGTTGCACTATAACAAAACAAAAAAAATCACTATATTTTTACCAGGACAGAGGATGACTCCCTTGATGTACTTTATATGCAGCTCTATTGTAATGGCACTATTCGGAGGATGAAAACTCTGAGGGTTGTAACCACATGTCCTCTTGACCTGTATAAGTTTCCATTTGACAAGCAGAAATGTAATTTGTCCTTTGGCATGAGCACAAATCCAGGTAATCACAAATAACTGGACTGGAAAGGTGAGTGTATGGACAGTATGAGCAGAAAACCCTGTATTTCCCGGTTTTAACTGTTGGTGCCTACATTTGGGTTTTCCACAGACATAACATAACAGTATAGATTTTTTTGCCATAATGGGCAAGTATGCACAGCAGATTTTTATGGCTTATAGCTGAACAGTCAAATACTTCACATGCGTATTTTATGAACATGCAGTCGATTAATTAATGTATAACTTCTGGAACAGGCTGTATAATTTTTGTATGAAATATAATTTGACTAAGGGGTTGGCTACAAGTATGGTAATCCCCGCCCTGTGTCTATAGGTAACCCTAGAAATATACACTGCTTGGCCCCCCAAAAAGTCACACTCTAATATTTTGTTGGACTGCGTTTAGCTTTGATTACGGCACACTTTCGTCGTGCCATCGTTTTGATAAGCTAATGCAATGTCACAAAACGTATTTCTATCCGGAGTTGATTGCTAAGTAAGAGTATAGATGTTTCTGGAACTCAGTTGAAATCCCTACGATCATCTCCCTGATTATTGCTCCCCCACGTCATCTACCCATTCACTGTACTTCCCCACTGCCCCTACTTCATCCCCCCTTCTACCCCACCTTTGTTCTTCCACCCCTGTCAACAACCCCCTTTCTTCTCTCTTCTCCTGCCTCTAATCCCCAATCCCTTTTCATCCATTCTACATCTCCAAATTCATGAATGGGAGTGCCAGCTTTTTTACATCACATGATATACACTGAGTGGCCAGATTATTATGACCACCCCATCAGTACTTCGTTGGGCCACGAGATGACTCCACGAGATGACTTCGTTGGGCCGCCTCGTGACTCCACGAGATGTTGAAAGGTGATGCGAGGAATCTGACACTGCACTGTTGCCCTTCTGTTGTCTTGTACCAGTCTTGCCACTCTCCGTTCTGCCCTAACATTGACTAATCGCTGACGGCCACAATTCTCACGTTCAGACCCAGATTTTTTCGTCTGACAGTCCAGTCTTTAAACACTCTAACAACAGCTGCTCTTGAACATTTACAAAATTCTGCTGTTTTGCTGATACTCGCTCCATGGCTCAGAGTGCCAACAATCATCCCACGTTCAATTGCGTTGTTTACCAATATCTTCAGAAAAAAATCACTTCTACTGTCGTGGTAAACAACCTGCTTCCCTATTTATAATGGTCTGGCCCTCTAGCAACTTCAGTGCAAAATTATAGGTAATTTGCCTACAAACCTCAGGTGGTCATAATAATCTGGCCACTCAGTGTACTCCTTGCATTCACCCACAATCTAGTGCAACTTCTTTCTGCATCACATCCTGATGTATCCCTCTCTATAAGCCATTGTCCAACTAGACCAACCTCATGCTCAGTCATCCTAGCCCTGTTGACCAAGTCAAACCCTCCAAGTGTCTCTACATAAAGGATGACCTCGTTTGTACATGTTTGTTTCCAATTATATGTCATACATACAGAATATTGCATATTTCATTTGTGTCATCCTGCAAAATATTGTGATTTATTACTTTTCTTGTTGATACTGAATTGAAAAATCCTAAATAAAGAATGCATAAAAAAACACACATACACACTTGCATGCCTGTTCAAAAATGTGGAAGATTAGAAGTGAATGGTGGCTATCTTGCCAGTCTTTTATATGGTATATAGTAAGTGTCAGGCTGTTCCTTTTCAATTACTGTACATTTATCTGCCCATGTCTATAGGATGCAAGGCTAAACTGTGTTTTGTTTTCTCTCTTTCCCCAGTTACTGATGTGCAGTTGATTCCCATCTCCAATGCTGAAAAAGTAACTCGGATATCAATAGAAGCATTTTCACAGTCAGAATGGAATCTCCAAAATATAACAATTATGCATTTGAATGCCTCTAAATATGGGGAGGAATGGAGTAAAGTCATTTATCAGGTAACAACAACCTGAAGGGTTAATAAACCCTCCCGTGTTTTTGCATAGATCTACTGCTAGCAAGCAGTAGATCTATGCAAAAAAATTTTTTTAAAAACCTTTTAAAAAGGGTTAATACTTACCTGTCTTCGCTGTGCTCCCGTCCGAACATCTGAAGAGTCTCGGGTGGCGCAAAGGATCTTGGGGCGGGCACATGTGCACTTCAGATGTTCGGCCCGGAGACGAGGAGAGACACAAGGTAAGTCTATGGAGCAGCGGGCACCCGCACAGACTCTGTGGGACATGAGAGAAGAAGAGGGCAGAGGAGTCAGAACAGGATCTTAGACCCGCACCTAGCGCTGGAGGGACAGCTGAAAAGGACAGGAAAGAAGATCGGATTAAGAGACATAATTTAAGGTAAGTCCCTACAGCAGGATTGGGAAGGGGGGAAAAAATTGGCTTTAATGTCACTTTAATATATCTACTATAACTCTAGTCCTAAGGCATAATGAACAAACTGTAGTTACCCCCGTTGTGTAAATGATAAATACAGTATCCTGTTCTCATTACTTTT
The DNA here is from genome assembly GCF_000935625.1 of Nanorana parkeri. Classification (NCBI taxonomy): domain Eukaryota; kingdom Metazoa; phylum Chordata; class Amphibia; order Anura; family Dicroglossidae; genus Nanorana; species Nanorana parkeri. Next base: position 9,006 of record NW_017307058.1, on the reverse strand, counting down.
TAAAACTGTGTTTTCAATTTTGAAGCACCATAGTAGGTGGGCTGTATTTATATGTACACGGTGTCAGTAAAATATTTTGTTATGGAAGCCTATTTAAAAATATGGGTCCCGTAGTGTTGAAGTTAATCAGTTTTCAGGGTACCCAGGAGGGTTCTGTTACCTGCCAGCTTGATTTGCCTCTGGGCCTCTGACAGGGGGATCTAACACAACTAGAATCTTTGTTATACACCCTTCGTCCACTTTAGTTATCAGAGACCATGTCTGGCTTTGTGAAGAGGAATATTTGGAGAATCTAGCAGGGAACGTGAAAATGTGCTTTTGTATTTTTGTGAGTTAATAAAAGGCTGCTTATCCCTCACTCTCTTGTGACCGATGCCCCAAAGCTGCTTCTATTCACTGCTCTGCTGGACACAGGCACTATGACACCATCATGTACAAGGCAGGACCAGGAGTCCTGCATTGTAAGAACACCAGTGGCCAATCCACAACCTGGAGCATCGGAGAAGAAGAGAGCACCGGCTGTCAGTGGAGTGAGGGACGTAAATCTGCATTTTAATTGTCCTTTAGACAAAAATTATCATGTAACTGTTGCCGTGCGAGGGAACCTTACTGCAAAGATAACTGTTAGGGTCATTCTTAGGTTCCTTAAGTCACAATTTGTACCCTCTTGTCTCTTCAACACTGACTTCAACATACATGTATAATAGAGAAAAATGGATGTTTGAGTTCTAAAAGCTTGCATTTTTAACGAGTGATCCTTAAGCAGACATAGTGGGAAAACTTGTATTGCTTTTCACATAACTTTTCCATTTTATTCTTATCTTACCACTAGTGAGTAGTCTTTCTTCATATTTTGTGTTTGCGTTTTGTGTTTAAGGAGAGCTCCCATTTTATATGTCATTAACCTTATTATACCAGCCTGTTTGCTTGTGCTGGTAGATGCATCAAGCATGTTTATTCCTATGGAGGGTGGAGAGCGTCTAGGATTTAAAATAACCGTTGTGCTTGGCTTCTCTGTGCTTCTATTGATTCTAAATGATTTTCTGCCTAACACAGATAATCCACCTATACTAGGTATGTATAACAATAATGATATAAGAAAATGGACAGTTGTATAACATTTCTTTTCATTTTCTTCCTACATTCTTGTTTCATAACAGATTAATTATACTGTATTGCACTACACACGTATCCAAATGTATAAAGGATGTATAGTACCATGTTAGATACAAAGAGAAGCAACAAGTGACTTCTAAAGAAGGGAAAGATGGGTCTTCTTTATATGGGATCATTTATGTTTTTCAATAGAATGACATTTTAGTAACAAAATGTTAAACCTAAATGACTGTCATAATATACATATTTTAGAGTTCTAGTATGGCTTGTATACTTTAAAACAGAAATATAGCCAAACCTTTTATTTGGCTTTAATTCTCTTTTGGTTAGCAGGAGTACATTTAGTAATGTACTCCTGCGACCCAAAGTTAGCAGATAGTGGTCTCATGCTCACTAACAGCTGACAGCACAGAGCAATGCCGCAGCCAGGAAGGATCCCACCAATATTTTTGGGATCTTCCCAGCTGCCTGATTAACAGCTGGCTCTGCCTCTTTGGAAACTCTTACCCTGTTTGCCCCTCCAATAAGTGCTATAGGAACAGAGAGGGGAGGGGGGAATCTTTGCGGAGAGCAGTGACTGACAGACACTCCTCCAGGCAGGGAGAAGACCATGAGCTGTCACATGATCACTCAGCTCTTGGTATAAAGCTGGTGTGTGACAGTTGCTGTGGTTCTAAAGGGTGGGGAGACTGTTTTATTTTTCATGACTTTTTCATGACTTTTGGAGGAACGTCCAGTTATAATGTCACTTGTGTGCCATATTTTCTCCACTTGTTGATGACCATCTTCACTATGTTCCATGATATATCTAATGCCTTGGAAGTTTTTGTACCCTTCTCCTGATACCTTCCAACTAAGAGATCACTTTGATGCATTGTAAGCTCTTTGTTGACCATGGCTTTTGTCATAAGAGGCAACTAAGTAAAGCTGGCCATACACCTTACAACCATCACATTACTTTTGTCGTGCGATGGTTGTAAGGTGATTAAAATTTTGTACGACCTGCCCATCTTGGACAGGCAGATCATACTTGTGATCATCACAAGCCCTCCCCACTGAGGGGAAGGCTTGCCGATGATTGCAATGCTGAGCGGGCAGTGTGCGCTTGCGCACACCGGCCCGTGCGGCTCTCGTCTTGCGACCGCTCTACCAACCCGCCGAAAATCAGACGATTTTCGGCGGGTTTTCTAGCGTGCTCGTGAGACGAAAGTCGTGCAACCGTACAGTTAATGCTGCCCATACACCTTTATGTGCACCTTTAATGTCAGAAAAATCCTACTAGAACATCTGAACATTATATGTGCTTCATGAGAGTCACTTTAAATGATTGCAGGTGTGTACTGATTATTTTTTAACATCAGTTTAACCCTTTCGCTGCTACCAACGTATGCCACCGGCTGGCAGCGGGTCCCTTTACAGTATAGCCATCAGGACTCTGTTTACATGTGTAAAGCTGACTGTCGGTTTTACACTGAAAGCCATTCACTTCTAGGGGCCATTGTAGTGCACCCCCCCCCCCCCCTGACACCCCAGCCTATCTTCCTGGCCTCCACTGCCCTTCCAATGGGCCTGGAGCCAGCATCACTGATGTTGGCAGGAAGCTGGGAAGGAGACTGGTGAACATCCATTCACTGATCTCCTCCCTGCTGAATGGGGCAGGAAGCGATGCTGATTGCATCATTTCCAGTCCCTCAGATGTAATTCCCCAGCTGAAGAATAGCTTCATTGGAGGGGAAAGGTGACACTAGGGGTCTAATTAATCCCTAATGTCACCTTAAAGAGAACCTGTCCAATGTACTTGTAAAGTCCCCTTATGTGATAGCACATAAGTTAAATAAAAGAAAAAGTTAAAAAAATAAATACAATAAAATAAATGTAAAAAAAATATATGTTAAAGTCCCCCGTGAGTGTGCACATATTAATATACACAAGCATCGGTTGCACCTACGTACGAAAACGACGATCACGCTACACATGTTAGGTATCGCCTTGTGCACCAGAGTGAGAGCAATGATTCTAGGCACATGAAAACAACAATCACTCTACACATGTTAGGTATCGCAACGTGCGCCAGAGTGAGAGCAATGATTCTAGAGCCAATATTCACAGATATCCCTAAACTAATAACCTGTATGGGCTTTTAAAGCGTCGCCTATGGACAAGTTGGGGTACCATATTTTGTCACCGTTTCACGGACACATGCAATTTTTAACCTGTCCATGTTGGGTATCTATTTATTCCTCATAACCTCATCCTTTATATTTTGCAAAACAAATGGGTATTAAATTGTACTTGTGGGCACTAAAATTAACTTAAGCAAATTTTAAAACCACAAAAAAGGCTTTTTCGCATCAAAAAGATTAAGTGTGATTGGATAATTCTGAACACAGCCTCATCCCTAATTACAGTATAAGAGGGCGTGTGCACTTTTGCAGCCACATTATTTTAGGGTCACCACCCCCCCTCCCCCCCTAATCAA
>NW_017307058.1:0-5293 GCF_000935625.1 Nanorana parkeri | reverse complement strand
TTTTTTGGGGCCCCCCCCCCCTCCCCCACTAAACAATTTCAGTTTCTTTATAATTGAATTGTACAGATTATAGGTCACATTAAAGGTGTAAAATAATCAGACCAATTCAAATCACTTCAGAATTTTTTCCATCTCAAAAACATTTCATTTTTACAGGGATGTGTAGACTTGTTACATCCACTCTATTTATAATATATTATACAGGCATTTGATCAGACTTTTCCAGTAGTTTAGGATCTATTGTATAACTCCCCAACTCAAACTTTACTCATCAATGACAATCTGTTGCAACATCCCAGCTGTTTTTTTGTATTTTCAAAATCAAATCTGCATGCAAAATAATTTTTTATTGAATATTGCCTAAAGTACTAGGAAATATATGCTAAATATTTGTCTTTGTCTTTAGGTGTTTTCTGTATGGTCTGTCTGCTCATTATGATTATTAGTATTATTGACTCCATCTTCATATCATACATGTTGCACCTTTCCACAATGAAACCGGAAGTACCACAACTTATAAAGCTTTGGGTATTAAAACGGCTGGCATATGTCCTTAGAATTAAAATAAAGGAGGATTTTGACTCCCCTGTTGTCGGAGACAATAATAAAGGTAAGGGCATTTGTTTTTTTTGGATCTGTATGAGGTGTACATGGGCTACTTAGTTTTGTATGATGATGCCCTAAAGTGCATGCTGATTTAATTTTATGCAGTACAACTGAGGAGTTTTTAAGACTATTACAGATTCTCACAAATTAAATAACGGGCAATAGGCTCAGTTCCCAAAGCTGACACATCTGGATAGTTATTTTTTTTAAAGTGACGGTTATTTTCAAGTAGATTTATAAAAATGCCAGTCACATGTCTAAAATGCCCCACAATCTATCCTGGGTCAGTACTAGTGATCAGATTTCTGTAGTGGGAGCAATAAATGATAGTTAGAAAGATGAGAAAATACATATCTAGTTATGTGGTGAGTTGCTTGGGGCCATTGTGCACCTTTTAGATTTTGCTTACTGTGAAATGTGGGCCAGCATGTGTATTGAATTTAGGGTTGCCCCCATCACATTTGATATGAGACCATCCTAGATTTCAAAGTTAAATGCTCTGTCCCTTATTGATTCAATATGGGATGCAGTTTGCCCCATATTTTTAGGAGGGAGGCAGCCTAAATTTGTATTTAAACAAAGTGAGTGTGTTTAAACATCTTTTGAGTCTTTATAAAAGACTCAAAAGATGAAGGTGTTGTTGAGGGCAAAGGCGGCCAGAGAGCCTTGGCAGCTAAGGGGTTTGTCTGGTGTAGGTAGTTATGCTTGAAATGACAGTGGTTTGACACTCACTCTGGAACACTGTTTGGGTCCTGCATATGGCCAAGTGCTGCCTTAAACATTAAGTGGAATTCGAGACACCAAATAAAAGACATGCAGTTAAAAAAAAAGTGTGAAAGATAAAAAAATGGCCTTTTAAAGTCAGGTCATACGATCCAGCTGGGTCGTTTCTTACAGTATTCGAAAAGAAGCAGCCTAGAAAGAGGCTCATAAAAGCTCAAGTTAGTAACATGTCATGTAGATATAAATAAAAATTAGAGCTACCATAATTAGCTCTATCCCCTCCATCCTGCTTCTTATTTTGCCAGGACAAGGTTGGCAACCTTAATTGTATATCTAATGTAAAACACTACATAGTTTCCGCAAAATATTCTATCATACGCAGCCATCAACGGTGTGTAGTGTAAAATACACTATTCACATTGTGTCTATTTTATATTCTTCATTATTCCCCAAATAAAATAATTAATTATATTTTACTCAATGTTTATGGAGAGTTTGTGATGTACTGGTTGAGGATTGCTTCCACGTTTCAGACAGAATTGCACTCCCATTGCAATGAACATGTTCAATGCACTAAAGCGGAGTTTCTCAACCTTTTTTCGCAGATCGCACTTCAATAGCTTATTGCCGGGCTTCAGGAGCCCAGCAATGACAGCAATGGGACCGAAAGTGATGCAATAAGCATTGCTCCCGGTCCCATAGTACGGGGAGGAGATCGGTGAGTGGATGTTTACCGATCTCCTCCCCAGCTTCCCATAGACACCCAAGATGCCAGTCCCGGGCCCGTAGGAGGTGCAGCGGAGAACGGGAAACATGGCGGGGGGCTCAGGCAGGAAAGGGGGGGGGGTGGCACGTTTACCGGATCGTAGAAGTGATCTGGCGACAGCTGAGCTGCCAGAATCCCTTCTACTGTAAAGCCGGCCGCCGGCTCTACAAATCTGAACAGAGTCCCGTCTGTTTAACTCCTTCAGCATTAATGACGGGATTATCCCGTCATGGGCTGCCACTGATACAAGATTTTGTCTGATACAAGATAGTATTTTATCTAATTAAAGTGGCAATAATACTATATGCCTTGCAGGTATGTTTTCATAAATACATATCATTTATTGTGAGTGGCCAATTAACACCAATATGTCTTGATTTGTGAATGCCATGTAATTCCTATAATTCTAAAAGCATTGGCAGATGTGTATACAACATACAATACCACCCTAATATGACCCCTTTCTCTTTAGCAGTGGATGGAGATCTCGCACTTACTGAACCAGAGACAGAAACTAACAAGTATCTCTCAAAAAATGCAAAAGACAGCAAAGAGATTAAACTTCTCAAGAGATTGCTATTGGAACTTCTTATGGTTCGAAAACACCTTATTGTCTCTAAAAAAGGGGAGGAGGCAAAATCTGAGTGGAATCTGGTGGCTTTTGTCTTGGACAGGTTCATTCTCATCCTTTAGCTCTTCATTGTGATCATTATCGTCGTTATAGTGGTCCTTGTGTGGGCGATATAACAGCTCCAACTGAAGAACTCTGCCTGCTGTACACCTGAAGTGTTAGGTGGGGTAAAGGATGACTACATACCAGTAGATAACCTGCACCATCTCTGAATCTCCCTATATAAATCTTCCCTCCAAAAACTTTATTTTTTTTAATGATGGTTTAGAATCTCTGTTTTCTGCCCACGCTCATTCTGGGGAGACATCCCATCTTGCTGATAAGCTGCAAAGATTCCATTGAAACAATTGGACACTTATTGTAATAATAACCCACTCATGTCACTGACCCTGATTGATAGATTAATATTTTTGGATTTCGATCCATCCCATGTTGTTTGGGGCAGAATCACAAATAAAACTAATTTAAAAAAAGAGTTGTGGTCAGACATTTAATATTTACATGCTTTATCAAGTGGCAAATTAGCTTTAAAACAAGCCATCACTGACCTCTCTACCTGCAGACATTTTGGAGCATTTCATCCTCAAAGTGTACAGCATTTAAATAGTGTCTCAGCATGTTGCCTTTTTCCTGTGTACCTGCACTGTGTTTTCATCAGGCCGGGTTCATATCTGTCCGTGTTCACTTTTGTGCATTGTATATATGGATATGATATAGATTTTATATATACATAAAGCATTGCTAGACTCTAACAACCAAAGGCATGACTTTGACAGAGATGCATGATGGGATTTGTAGCTTCACCACAGCTGGTGGGCCAAAGTTTGACTACCCCTCATATAGTGGAATTCTGTGAACCTCCCTGATTAGAGCTTCTGTATCATACAGAGATTCTACAGCAGCCATATTGCATGGAGCAGTGTTTGAGAAAATGGCAGGTGTCCAGGGGAGGAGCCATGGGGCACATCTAAGACAAGAACCTGTGCTTTAGGATCACATTTTAAATAGAAAACTTCACAATAACCCTATTAAAGGCTTTGTAAAATCTATATCCCTAAATAAATTGTTAGTATCCAATAAATTTAAATTATTTGTGGGCGGGGAAGGAAGGTATACAAAGTGTACAATCTATGAAAATATCAAATATACTATTTTATGGTGAGTCCCCTAATTACTTGGATCACAATCAAATGTTCCCACTTTGATTTTTTTTGAATAAAATACACTTCAAGACATGGATATTGTCACTGTGGTACCTGTAAATTTATTGCACATAAAGCAAATGTTTAATGTGATCCTTCCCAAATTTAATTTCCCATTATAATAGTGATCCTTCCCAAATTTAATTTCCCATTATAATAGTGATCCTTCCCAAATGTAATTTCACATTATAATAGTGATCCTTCCCAAATGTAATTTCACATTATAATAGTGATCCTTCCCAAATTTAATTTCCCATTATAATAGTAATCCTTCCCAAATTTAATTTCCCATTATAATAGTAATCCTTCCCAAATTTAATTTCCCATTATAATAGTGATCCTTCCCAAATTTACTTTCCAATTATAATAGTGATCCTTCCCAAATTTAATTTCCCATTATAATAGTGATCCTTCCCAAATTTAATTTCCCATTATTATAGTGATCCTTCCCAAATGTAATTTCCCATTATAATAGTGATCCTTCCCAAATTCAATTTCCCATTATAATGGTGATCCCAAGTTACTTTTCAGAATTTGTAAGAGAGAAAGAAACATTTAGGCCCCATTCACACTTGGCGATTCGCAAATCGCGCATTTGTTGTGCGATTTGCATTTTGAGCGATGTCGTGCGATATCGCGCAAATGCTTGCATTGAAAAGCATTGAATCGCGGCAAAATCCGCTCCAAAAAGGGTCCTGCTGTAGCGACACACAACCCGCGACAGCAGGACCCTTTGCCCCATTGCCAAGCATTGGAGAGCGATATCGCGCGGTAAATAGCCGCGATATCGCGGGAATTACCGCGCGATAAATCGCTCAGTGTGAACGGGGCCTAAATATTAAATAGGTTCAATATACATATCCTAAAGGCAGTTTATTTTAAGCACACTGCATGTGACTGTAATTTTGAAATCTCATTTGGCTCATCTTAAAAAAAAAGTGTCACTTTCTATGCTAATCCTGATGGGTTAGTTTAGTCTAATGCATGTGAAAGCTGTGTAGGATTTTTACTATGATTTTTTTATTTTATTTTTGCTCCAGAAGGGTTAGATAGTTTGAAAACCATGCAGTTTTATGGCATTTATTGTGATTTGTATTTTGTCTTTTCCTGTTTCTTTTCTTGTTGCGGGTTTTTTTGTTGTTGTTTTACCACATTGAGGGTGAGCATGACATCTAGTGGCCCAAGATGGTGCTGCACTTTGTGTTTTATTCATAATCATGTACTTGGTGAAAATGAATAGTCCATTAATTCAAGTTTGTGGATTGTTAAAATGTTCATGTATATGTATATATTTATTTTCATAAACACTGTAATTATATTGTTTTTACAGTATTTTTAAATATAATTTTCAATTTGCATACAGTT
>NW_017307057.1:812876-813440 GCF_000935625.1 Nanorana parkeri | reverse complement strand
GTGTTTGTGGCGTGTTTGTGAAGTTAGTAAATCAACCCCATTATGTGGGAATTGTGGTGAATTTTTTTCAAATGTAAGGTTGACCTTCTGTCCAGTGATCCTATAAAGTAGAAAAGGTATGGGTACATTTACCTAAATAGCTGTAAATGTTATCATTTGTTTCCAAAACTGTAATATTTTTGTATTAGTGTTCCTTCAAAAAATGCAAAAAGGGCAAAAAATGCAAAAAGTATGATTTACATTTGCATTATAATTAACAAAAAAGTTTAAATATGACCATATATAAATGTAGTTATGATTTTTTTTGTTTGTGCATTGAGAGCTTTGCTATGAGTAACCTTACTGACAATCAGCATGATGTAGTGGTGTATTAGGCGGAGGGCTGAAGAGGAGCTGCCTGTCCATGGCAAGAAAAGTATGCAAATGTGATCACCGATTATGTTTGGTGATTTCACAAATGTGTTATCCCAGAACAATACTTTGCCTTATATTTAGATTAGAGTTTCCCTATAAAACTGACTAGTATGACAAACAGTATTTTATCTATTCTACACATTGCAAATG